>NW_028153670.1:0-97500 GCF_964211835.1 Anser anser
CCTAACCGCGGGGGGGGGGGGGGGGGGGGCGGGCGCGGGTAGACCTGTCGGCCCCCCTCGGAGCGAGGCGCGCGTTCGCGACCTCGACCTTGCCTGGCCGGATTGCTTTAGCTGTTTTTGAAAATAAATATTATTATTGTTGTTGTTGTTGTTATTTTTTATTATTTTATTATTATTATTTATTATTATTATTACTCATTATTACTTATTATTATTTTATTATTATTATCATTATTATTTTCACCATTATTTAATAATAATAATAATAATAGTCATAATTATTATTATTATTAATGTTGCCTGTTTTCCGCTGCGGCTTTAGGAATTACTTACCGTCTTTCGAAACCTCGCCCCCCCCCCCCCCCCCCCCCCCCCCAGGCGAACAGCAGTGGAGCTCACCTGGCGGCTCGCCAGGCGGCAGGGGTCGTGGAATGGACTCGGCTGGGTGGCCGACCCCCACGCCCCCACCCGCCAGCTCCAAAGGCACGGTTGGCGGGCTGCGGGGAGGCCAAATCAGGTGACCTAGCGTTCACGTGTGCGTAAACGCATCGATCGGCAAAATCGGTGGGACGGTCCGCAAAAGAAGGGCTAGCTAGCACGGCGAAGCGGAGCAGAGCGGTGCAAAGCGAGGCAGAAAAAAAACCAAAGCTCTACAAGGAAAAACCTTGTGGCAAATCAGGCCTAGGGAACGGCAAAGGAAAAAACAGCGCCGGGAAAAGCAAAGCAAAGCAAAACAGAGTAGGAAGAGCAAAGCAGAGCAAAGCAAAGGAAATGGGTGCCGGCGATACAAACCGAATCAAAAAAAGCAGCGCTAAGGAAAGCAAATGGAAGCAAGCGCAGGGAAAGCGAAGCGGAGAAGAGCGAGGAAAAGCAAAGCGAGGAAAAGGAAAGCAAAGCGAAGCGAAGCGAAGCAAAGCGCGACAAAGGGAAGCAAAGCAAAGAAGGGCCAGGAGAAGCAAAGCAAAACAGGGCCAGGGAAGACAAAGCAGAGCAAGGCAAAACAAAGCAAAGCAGCACAGGGGAAAAGCAAAGCGGTAGTTTTTGTCCTTTGGGGAATCGCGTGATGTCGCTTAGCGTCCTCGAAAACCTCACCCGACACCGTTCCCAGCCGAATAGCAGCAGCGGGACCCACCTGGAGGCTCGCGCTCGCCGGAGAGCGGCGGGGGATGCGGAACAGACGGTGCCGGGTGGCCAGCCCTCCCGCCCCCACCCTCCGGTTCCGAGGGGACAGTCGCCGGGCTACGGGGAGGCCAAGGTGCGCGTCGTCCGAGGGTTTATGCGTTCGTAAATACACACCGATCGACTCGTCGGCAAAATCGGCGGGACGGTCCGCAAAGGAAGCCTAGCGCAGCAAAGCAGAGCAGAGCGTTGCAGAGGAAAGCGGAGCGAGACAGAGCAAAGCCCCGCTAGCTAGGGGAAAGAAAGCGGAACAAAGAAAAGCAAAGTCAAGGAGGGCCAGGAAAAGCAAAACGAAGCAGGGGGCGAGAAAAACCAAAGCAAAGGAGGTCCAGGAAAAGAAAAGCGGCGTCCTGAACACAAAGTAAAGCCAAACAGAGCAAAGCAGGGCCGGGAAAAGCAAAACAAAGAAGGACGAGAAAAACCCAAGCAAATGAGGTCCAGGAAAAGAAAAGAGGCGTCATGAATACGAAATAAAGCCAAACAAAGCAAGGCAGGGCCGGAAAAAGCAAAACAAAGAAGGGCGAGAAAAACCCAAGCAAAGGAGGTGCGCGAAAAGCAAAGAGGTGCCGGGAACGCAAAGCAAAGCAAAGCAGGTCCAGGGAAAGCTAAACAAAGAGGGACAGAGAAAAAAAAAAAAAAAAATGCAGGGCCAAGGAAAGCAAGGCGATGCGGTGAATACAAAGCAGAGCAAAACAAAACAAAGCACGGCAAGGAAAAGCAAAGCAGACCAAGGCAAAGCAAAGCAGGTCCAGGGAAAGCTAAACAAAGAGGGACAGAGAAGAAAAAAAAAAAATGCAGGGCCAAGGAAAGCAAGGCGATGCGGTGAATACAAAGCAGAGCAAAACAAAACAAAGCACGGCAAGGAAAAGCAAAGCAGACCAAGGCAAAGCAAAGTAGCACGAGGAAAAGCAAAGCAGGGCCAGGAAAGGCAAAGCAAAGGACTTTGAGGCGAGGCGAAGCACAGCAGTGGTAGGAGAAGCAAAGCAAAGCAGAGAAGAAAAAGCAAAGCTGCGCCAGGAATACGAAGCAAAGCTAAGCAAAGGAAAGCGTGGCCGGAAGAAGCAAAACGTAGCAGGGCCAGGGAAGGCAAAGCAGAGCAAGGCAAAGCAAAGCAAACCCTGCGAGGAAAAAGAAAGCCTTATCGGGCAAAGAAAAGTCAGGCAGGGCCAAGAAAAGCAAAACGAATCGGGGTCAGTAAAAACAAAGCAAAACAGGGCCGGGAAAAACAAAGCGGTGCCACGAATGCAAAGCAAAGCAAAGCAGGGCCAGGAAAAGCAAAGCAAAGAAAAACAGTGCTGTGAATACGAAACGTGTAGTTCCTTAGTGTCGTTCGAAATCGCAGCCCCCACCCGCCCCAGACGAATAGGAAGGGGCCCGTTGCCGGGTTACGGGGAGGCGGGCGTTCAAGAAGGCGAGGGTGTGGCAGCGGCCCCCGGTTGCTTCCGGCCGCCGGCCGCTCTGACATAAGAGGCTCCCGCTCGGTCACGAGCAGCTCGCCACCTGTGCGACTCGGTGTGGCTGGCTGCCCGGCCGGTTTGCTTTAGCTTTTTATCGTTATATAAACGATCGATAGATATTTAATATTACGTATACTACTTAAAAGTTATTACAAAAGAAAGTACTAAATAAGAGTAAATATATATATAACGAAAACATAATAAAAAGAGTAGTAGTAATAATAATCGTTGTCAGTTTCCCCCTTTACTTTTACGAATCGAGTAGTTACTTAGCGTCGTTCGCAACCCCCACCCTCCCCAGACGAATAGCAACGGGGCCCACCTGGCGGCTCGCCGGACAGCGGGGGCCACAGAATAGACCCGGCCCGGTGGCCAGATCCCTGTCCCCTCGTCCGCCAGTTCCGAGGGGACAGTCGCCGAGGTGGGGGGAGGTCAAGGTGTGCGTCTGAGGGTTTACGTGTTTCTAAATACACCGATCGACTCGTCGGCAAAATCGGTGGGACGGTCTGCAAAAGAAGCCTAGAGCAGCAAAGCAGAGCAGAGCAGAGCAATGCGGAGGAAAGCAGAGCAAGGCAAAGCAAAGCCCCGCTAGGGAAAAGAAAGTGGCATAAGAAAAAGCAAAGCACGGCCAGAAAAAACAAAGGAAAAAGGGTTAAAAAAAAAAAAACCAAAACCCAAAAAACAAACAAACAAACAAAAAAAACCAAAGCAAAGTAGGGCCAGAAAAAGCAAAGCAAAGCATGGCCAGGAAAGGCAAAGCAGAGCAAAGCAGCACAAAGAAATACATAGCAGAGCCAGGAACACAAAGCAAAGCAAACAAAGGAAGGCATGGCCGGGGTGGGGGGGGGAGAAAAAAAAAAAAAATGAGGGCCAGGGAATGCAGAGCAAGGCAAAGCAAAGCAGAGCAAAGCAGCACAAAGAAATGCATAGCAGAGCCAGGAACACAAAGCAAAGCAAAACAAAGGAAGGCATGGCCGGGGGGGGGGGGGGGGGGGGGCGGGGGGAGAAGGGGCGGGGGGCGAAGAAAGAAAAAAAAAACGAGGGCCAGGGAATGCAAAGCACAGCAATGCAAAACAAAGCAAAGCAGCACAAGACAAAGCAAAGCACTGTCTGGAATTCAAGGCAAAGTGAAGCAAAGTAAAACAAAGCAGGGCCAGAAAAGGAAAGAAAAGCAGGGGTAAGAAAAGCAAAGCAAAGCATGGCCAGGAAAGGCAAATGACAGTAAGGCAAAGCAAAGCAGAGCAAAGTAGCACAAGGAAAAGCAAAGCAGGGCCAGGAAAGGCAAAGCAAAGGACTTTGAGGCGAGGCGAAGCACAGCAGGGGTAGGAGAAGCAAAGCAAAGCAGAGAAGAAAAAGCAAAGCTGCGCCAGGAATACGAAGCAAAGCTAAGCAAAGGAAAGCGTGGCCGGAAGAAGCAAAACGTAGCAGGGCCAGGGAAGGCAAAGCAGAGCAAGGCAAAGCAAAGCAAACCCTGCAAGGAAAAAGAAAGCCTTATCGGGCAAAGAAAAGTCAAGCAGGGCCAGGAAAAGCAAAAGGAATCGGGGTCAGTAAAAACAAAGCAAAGCAGGGCCAGGAAATCAAAACAAAGAAGGGCGAGAAAAACCCAAGCAAAGGAGGTCCAGGAAAAGAAAAGCGGCGTCATGAATACGAAATAAAGCCAAACAAAGCAAGGCAGGGCCGGGAAAAGCAAAACAAAGAAGGGCGAGAAAAACCCAAGCAAAGGAGGTCCAGGAAAAGCAAAGAGGAGCCGCGAACGCAAAGCAAAGCAAAGCAGGTCCAGGGAAAGCTAAACAAAGAGGGACAGAGAAAAAAAAAAAAAAAAAAATGCAGGACCAAGGAAAGCAAGGCGATGCGGTGAATACAAAGCAGAGCAAAACAAAACAAAGCACGGCAAGGAAAAGCAAAGCAGACCAAGGCAAAGCAAAGTAGCACGAGGAAAAGCAAAGCAGGGCCAGGAAAGGCAAAGCAAAGGACTTTGAGGCGAGGCGAAGCACAGCAGGGGTAGGAGAAGCAAAGCAAAGCAGAGAAGAAAAAGCAAAGCGGCGCCAGGAATACGAAGCAAAGCTAAGCAAAGGAAAGCGTGGCCGGAAGAAGCAAAACGTAGCAGGGCCAGGGAAGGCAAAGCAGAGCAAGGCAAAGCAAAGCAAACCCTGCGAGGAAAAAGAAAGTCTTATCGGGCAAAGAAAAGTCAAGCAGGGCCAGGAAAAGCAAAACGAATCGGGGTCAGTAAAAACAAAGCAAAACAGGGCCGGGAAAAACAAAGCGGTGCCACGAATGCAAAGCAAAGCAAAGCAGGGCCAGGAAAAGCAAAGCAAAGAAAAACAGTGCTGTGAATACGAAACGTGTAGTTCCTTAGTGTCGTTCGAAATCGCACCCCCCACCCGCCCCAGACGAATAGGGAGGGGCCCGTTGCCGGGTTACGGGGAGGCGAGCGTTCAAGAAGGCGAGGGTGTGGCAGCGGCCCCCGGTTGCTTCCGGCCGCCGGCCGCTCTGACATAAGAGGCTCCCGCTCGGTCACGAGCAGCTCGCCACCTGTGCGACTCGGTGTGGCTGGCTGCCCGGCCGGTTTGCTTTAGCTTTTTATCGTTACATAAACGATCCATAGATATATAATATTATATATACTACTTAAGAGTTATTACAAAAGAAAGTACTAAATAAGAGTAAATATATATATAACGAAAACATAATAAAAAGAGTAGTAGTAATAATAATAATAATCGTTGTCTGTTTCCCCCTTTACTTTTAGGAATCACGTAGTTACTTAGCGTCGTTCGCAACCCCCACCCTCCCCAGACGAATAGCAACGGGGCCCACCTGGCGGCTCGCCGGACAGCGGGGGCCACAGAATAGACCCGGCCCGGTGGCCAGATCCCTGTCCCCTCGTCCGCCAGTTCCGAGGGGACAGTCGCCGAGGTGGGGGGAGGTCAAGGTGTGCGTCTGAGGGTTTACGTGTTTCTAAATACACCGATCGACTCGTCGGCAAAATCGGTGGGACGGTCTGCAAAAGGAGCCTAGAGCAGCAAAGCAGAGCAGAGCAGAGCAATGCGGAGGAAAGCAGAGCAAGGCAAAGCAAAGCCCCGCTAGGGAAAAGAAAGTGGCATAAGGAAAAGCAAAGCACGGCCAGAAAAAACAAAGGAAAAAGGGTAAAAAACAAACAAACAAACAAACAAAAAAAAAAAAAAAAAAACAAAACAAAGTAGGGCCAGAAAAAGCAAAGCAAAGCATGGCAGGAAAGGCAAAGCAGAGCAAAGCAGCACAAAGAAATACATAGCAGAGCCAGGAACACAAAGCAAAGCAAACAAAGGAAGGCATGGCCGGGGTGGGGGGGGAGAAAAAAAAAAAAAATGAGGGCCAGGGAATGCAGAGCAAGGCAAAGCAAAGCAGAGCAAAGCAGCACAAAGAAATGCATAGCAGAGCCAGGAACACAAAGCAAAGCAAAACAAAGGAAGGCATGGTCGGGGGGGGGGGGGGGGGGGGGAGGGGGGGGGGGACGGGGGGGGGGGGGGGGAGCGAAGAAAGAAAAAAAAAAAACGAGGGCCAGGGAATGCAAAGCACAGCAATGCAAAACAAAGCAAAGCAGCACAAGACAAAGCAAAGCACTGTCAGGAATTCAAGGCAAAGTGAAGCAAAGTAAAAGAAAGCAGGGCCAGAAAAGGAAAGAAAAGCAGGGGTAAGAAAAGCAAAGCAAAGCATGGCCAGGAAAGGCAAATGACAGTAAGGCAAAGCAGAGCAGAGCAAAGTAGCGTGAGGAAAAGCAAAGCAGGGCCAGGAAAGGCAAAGCAAAGGACTTTGAGGCGAGGCGAAGCACAGCAGGGGTAGGAGAAGCAAAGCAAAGCAGAGAAGAAAAAGCAAAGCGGCGCCAGGAATACGAAGCAAAGCTAAGCAAAGGAAAGCGTGGCCGGAAGAAGCAAAACGTAGCAGGGCCAGGGAAGGCAAAGCAGAGCAAGGCAAAGCAAAGCAAACCCTGCGAGGAAAAAGAAAGCCTTATCGGGCAAAGAAAAGTCAAGCAGGGCCAGGAAAAGCAAAACGAATCGGGGTCAGTAAAAACAGGGCCGGGAAAAACAAAGCGGTGCCACGAATGCAAAGCAAAGCAAAGCAGGGCCAGGAAAAGCAAAGCAAAGAAAAACAGTGCTGTGAATACGAAACGTGTAGTTCCTTAGTGTCGTTCGAAATCGCACCCCCCACCCGCCCCAGACGAATAGGGAGGGGCCCGTTGCCGGGTTACGGGGAGGCGGGCGTTCAAGAAGGCGAGGGTGTGGCAGCGGCCCCCGGTTGCTTCCGGCCGCCGGCCGCTCTGACATAAGAGGCTCCCGCTCGGTCACGAGCAGCTCGCCACCTGTGCGACTCGGTGTGGCTGGCTGCCCGGCCGGTTTGCTTTAGCTTTTTATCGTTATATAAACGATCGATAGATATTTAATATTACATATACTACTTAAAAGTTATTACAAAAGAAAGTACTAAATAAGAGTAAATATATATATAACGAAAACATAATAAAAAGAGTAGTAGTAATAATAATAATAATCGTTGTCAGTTTCCCCCTTTACTTTTACGAATCGAGTAGTTACTTAGCGTCGTTCGCAACCCCCACCCTCCCCAGACGAATAGCAACGGGGCCCACCTGGCGGCTCGCCGGACAGCGGGGGCCACAGAATAGACCCGGCCCGGTGGCCAGATCCCTGTCCCCTCGTCCGCCAGTTCCGAGGGGACAGTCGCCAAGGTGGGGGGAGGTCAAGGTGTGCGTCTGAGGGTTTACGTGTTTCTAAATACACCGATCGACTCGTCGGCAAAATCGGTGGGACGGTCTGCAAAAGAAGCCTAGAGCAGCAAAGCAGAGCAGAGCAGAGCAATGCGGAGGAAAGCAGAGCAAGGCAAAGCAAAGCCCCGCTAGGGAAAAGAAAGTGGCATAAGGAAAAGCAAAGCACGGCCAGAAAAAACAAAGGAAAAAGGGTAAAAAAAAAACAACCGAACAAACAAAACAACCAAAGCAAAGTAGGGCCAGAAAAAGCAGCGCAAAGCATGGCCAGGAAAGGCAAAGCAGAGCAAGGCAAAGCAAAGCAGAGCAAAACAGCACAAAGAAATGCATAGCAGAGCCAGGAACACAAAGCAAAGCAAAACAAAGGAAAGCATGGCGGGGGGGGGGGCGGTGGGGGGGGGGTTGGGGGGGGGGGGAGGGGGAAGAAAAACAAAAATGAGGGCCAGGGAATGCAAAGCACAGCAATGCAAAACAAAGCAAAGCAGCACAAGACAAAGCAAAGCACTGTCTGGAATTCAAGGCAAAGTGAAGCAAAGTAAAAGAAAGCAGGGCCAGAAAAGGAAAGAAAAGCAGGGGTAAGAAAAGCAAAGCAAAGCATGGCCAGGAAAGGCAAATGACAGTAAGGCAAAGCAAAGCAGAGCAAAGTAGCACAAGCAAAAACAAAGCAGGGCCAGGAAAGGTAGAGCAAAGGAAAGAAAGAAATTGAGGCAAGGCGAAGCACAGCGGGGGTAGGAAAACAAAGCAACGTAGAGAAGGAAAAGAGAAGCAGTGCCAGGAATACAAAGCAAAGCTAAACAAAGGAAAGCGTGGCCTGAAAAAGCAAAAGAAAGCATGCGCAGGGAAGGCAAAGCAGAGAAAGGGAAAGCAAGGCAGCACGAGGAAAACTAAAACAGTGTCAAAGAGGGAAGGCAAAGTAAAGCAAAACCAAACAAAGCACGGCCAGAAAAGCAGAGCAAGGCAAAGGAAAGCGAAGCAAAGTAGCACGAGGAAAAGCAAAGCATTGCCAGGAAAGACAAAGCAAACGAACCAAAGCAAAGCAATCTGAGGCAAAGCAAAGCAAAGCAGGGGCAGGAACAGCAGAGGAAAGGAGAGAAGGAAAAGCAAAAGTGTGCCCGGAAGAGCAGAGCAAAGCAAAGCAGAGCAAGGAAAAAGAAAGAGAAGCGAAGCAAATGTAAGGAGCTGGCGGCCAGCCCTCCTGCCGGTTCCCAGTGTCTGCGGGGCAAAGACCGCAGGGCCCTCATGCCGGGTAGAGCTGGCGGCCAGACTCGGACGGTGGCTGTACCCTGCTCGCCCGCTCCCCGGCCTCCCTGAACCCTCATAGTCCGCCGTGACAGCGGGCAAGAACCATGTCTTGCTTTACCTGATTTTTTTTTTTTTTTTTCCCCCCCTGCATTTATTTATTTATTTATTTATTCTTGCCTTCCATCCAATGTAGTTGTGGGAATCATGTAGTTACTGATCGTCGTTCAAAACCTCACCCAACACCGTCCCCAGACGGGGAGCAGTGGGGACCGCCTAGCGGCGGGCCACACGGCTGGGGCCACAGAACTGACCATGTCGGGTGGCCGGGCCTGCTGCCCCCACCCTCGAGTTGCGAGGGGACAGTGTCCGGGCTGCGGGGAGGCCCAGCTGTGTGTCTGAGGGTTTATGCGTTCCTAAATATACCCGATCGCCTCATTGGCAAAATCGTCGGGACAGTCTGCAAAGGAAGCCTAGCGCAGCACAGGAGAGCAGAGCAATGAAGAGGAAAGCCGAGCAAGGCAAAGCAAAGCAGTGCAAACTTGTACAAGGAAAGTCCCAGCAGTGCCAGGAAAGGTAGAGCAAAGTAAAGAAAGCAGTTGGAGGCGAGACAAAGCACAACAGGGGTAGGAAAAGCAAAGCAGAGCAGAGAAGGTAAAGCAAAGTCGTGGCAGGAATACGAAGCAAAGCAAAACAAAGGAAAGCGTGGCCCGAAAAAGCATGGCCAGGAAAGGCAACGCAGAGCAAGGCAAAGCAAAGCAATGCAAACTCGTACAAGGAAAGTCCCAGCAGTGCCAGGAAACGTAGAGCAAAGTAAAGAAAGCAGTTTGAGGCGAGACAAAGCACAACAGGGGTAGGAAAAGCAAAGCAGAGCAGAGAAGGTAAAGCAAAGTCGTGGCAGGAATACGAAGCAAAGCAAAACAAAGGAAAGCATGGCCTGAAAAAGCATGGCCAGGAAAAGCAAAGCGTGGCCAGGAAAACCAAAGCAAAAAGGTCCAAAAATAAAACAAAGCAATGCAATGAAAATGTATCTATACTAAAATAAAACAAACAAAGAAACAAACAAAGAAAACAAAAAAACGCAAAAAAAAGACCAAGCAAAGCAGGGCCAGGAAAAGCAAAGAAAAGCGTGTCCAGGAAAGGCAAAGCGGTGCAAGGCAGAGCAGAGCAAAGGAAAGTAGCACAAGGAAAAGCAAAGCAGGGCCAGGAAATGTAGAGCAAAAGAAAGAAAGCAGTTTGAGGCGAGACAAAGCACAACAGGGGTAGGAAAAGCAAAGCAGAGCAGAAAAGGTAAAGCAAAGTCGTGGCAGGAATACGAAGCAAAGCAAAACAAAGGAAAGCATGGCCTGAAAAAGCATGGCCAGGAAAAGCAAAGCGTGGCCAGGAAAACCAAAGCAAAAAGGTCCAAAAATAAAACAAAGCAATGCAATGAAAATGTATCTATACTAAAATAAAACAAACAAACAAAGAAAACAAAAAAACGCAAAAAAAAGACCAAGCAAAGCAGGGCCAGGAAAAGCAAAGAAAAGCGTGTCCAGGAAAGGCAAAGCGGTGCAAGGCAGAGCAAAGCAAAGGAAAGTAGCACAAGGAAAAGCAAAGCAGGGCCAGGAAATGTAGAGCAAAAGAAAGAAAGCAGTTTGAGGAGGCAAGGCAAAGCACAGCAGGGGTAGGAAAAACAGAGCAGAGCAGAGAAAGTAAAACCAAGAGGTGCCTGGAATAAAAAGCAAAGCAAAACAAAGGAAAGCGTGGCCTGAAAAAGCACGGACAGGAAAGGCAAAGCAGAGCAAGGCAAAGCAAAGCAGTGCAAACTCGTACAAGGAAAGTCCCAGCAGGGCCAGGAAAGGTAGAGCAAAGTAACGAAAGCAGTTGGAGGCAAGGCAAAGCAGAGCAGAGAAAGTAAAACCTAGAGGTGCCAGGAATACAAAGCAAAGCGAAGCAAGACAAAGGAAAGCGTGGCCTGAAAAAGCAAAAGAAAACACGGCCAGTGGAGGCAAAGCAGAGCAAGGCAAAGCAAAGCAGTGCAAACTCGTACAAGGAAAGTCCCAGCAGTGCCAGGAAAGGTAGAGCAAAGTAAAGAAAGCAGTTTGAGGCGAGGCAAAGCACAGCAGGGGTAGGAAAAGCAAAGCAGAGCAGAGAAGGTAAGACCAAGAGGCGCCAGGAATACGAAGCAAAGGAAAACAAAGGAAAGCATGGCCTGAAAAAGCATGGCCAGGAAAGGCAACGCAGAGCAAGGCAAAGCAAAGCAGTGCAAACTCGTACAAGGAAAGTCCCAGCAGTGCCAGGAAAGGTAGAGCAAAGTAAAGAAAGCAGTTTGAGGCGAGGCAAAGCACAGCAGGGGTAGGAAAAGCAAAGCAGAGAAGAGAAGGTAAAACCAAGAGGTGCCAGGAATACGAAGCAAAGGAAAACAAAGGAAAGCGTGGCCTGAAAAAGCATGGCCAGGAAAGGCAAAGCAGAGCAAGGCAAAGCAAAGCAGTGCAAACTCGTACAAGGAAAGTCCCAGCAGTGCCAGGAAAGGTAGAGCAAACTAACGAAAGCAGTTTGAGGCAAGGCAAAGCACAGCAGGGGTAGGAAAAGCAAAGCAGAGCAGAGAAGGTAAAGCAAAGCCGTGGCAGGAATACAAAGCAAAGCAAAACAAAGGAAAGCGTGGCCTGAAAAAGCAAAAGAAAACATGGCCCGTGGAGGCAAACTAGAGCAAGGCAAAGCAAAGCAAAGCAAAGCGAAGTAGCACGAGGAAAAGCATAACATTGCCAGGAAAGACAAAGCAAACAAAGCAAAGCAAAGCAATCTGAGGCAAAGCAAAGCAAAGCAGGGGCAGGAACAGCGGAGGAAAGTAGAGAAGGAAAAGCAAAAGTGTGCCCGGAAGAGCAGAGCAGAGCAAAGCAAAGCAGAGCAAGGAAAAACAAAGAGAAGCGAAGCACATGTAAGGAGCTGGCGGCCAGCCCTCCTGCCGGTTCCCAGTGTCTGCGGGGCAAAGACCGCAGGGCCCTCATGCCGGGTAGAGCTGGCGGCCAGACTCGGACGGTGGCTGTACCCTGCTCGCCCGCTCCCCGGCCTCCCTGACACCTCTTAGTCCGCCGTGACAGTGGGCAAGAACCATGTCTTGCTTTACCTGGTTTTATCTTTATTTATTTATTTATTTATTTATTTATTGATTGTTGCCTTCCATCCAATGTAGTTGTGGGAATCATGTAGTTACTTACCGTCGTTGAAAACCTCACCCAACGCCGTCCCCAGACGAATAGCAGTGGGGCCCGCCTAGCGGCAGGCCACACGGCTGGGGCCACAGAACTGACCATGTCGGGTGGCCGGGCCTGCTGCCCCCACCCTCGAGTTGCGAGGGGACAGTGTCCGGGCTGCGGGGAGGCCCAGCTGTGTGTCTGAGGGTTTATGCGTTCCGAAATATACCGATCGCCTCATCGGCAAAATCGTCGGGACGGTCTGCAAAGGAAGCCTAGCGCAGCACAGGAGAGCAGAGAAATGAAGAGGAAAGCCGAGCAAGGCAAAGCAAAGCAGTGCAAACTCGTACAAGGAAAGTCCCAGCAGTGCCAGGAAACGTAGAGCAGAGTAAAGAGAGCAGTTTGAGGCGAGGCAAAGCAAAGCAGGGGTAGGAAAAGCAAAGCAGAGCAGAGAAGGTAAAGCAAAGCCGTGGCAGGAAAACAAAGCGAAGCAAGACAAGGGAAAGCATGGCCTGAAAAAGCATGGTCAGGAAAGGCAACGCAGAGCAAGGCAAAGCGAAGCAGTGCAAGCTTGTACAAGGAAAGTCCCAGCAGTGCCAGGAAACGTAGAGCAAAGTAAAGAAAGCAGTTGGAGGCGAGGCAAAGCACAGCAGGTGTAGGAAAAGCAAAGCAGAGCAGAGAAAGTAAAACCAAGAGGTGCCAGGAATACAAAGCAGAGCAAGACAAAGGAAAGCGTGGCCTGAAAAAGCGTGGCCAGGAAAGGCAAAGCAGAGCAAGGCAAAGCGAAGCAGTGCAAACTCGTACAAGGAAAGTCCCAGCATTGCCAGGAAACGTAGAGCGAAGTAAGGAAAGCAGTTTGAGGCAAGGCAAAGCACTGCAGGCGTAGGAAAAGCAGAGCAGAGCAGAGAAAGTAAAACCAAGAGGTGCCAGGAATAAAAGCAGAGCAAGACAAAGGAAAGCGTGGCCTGAAAAAGCATGGCCAGGAAAAGCAAAGCGCAGCGAGGAAAACCAAAGCCAAAAGGTCCAAAAATAAAACAAAGCAATGCAATGAATATGTATCTAAAGTAAAAAAAAAAAAAAAAAAAAAAAAAAAAAAAAAAAAGGCAAAAAAGACAACAAGCAAAGCAGGGCCAAGAAAAGCAAAGAAAAGCGTGTCCAGGAAAGGCAAAGCGGTGCAAGGCAGAGCAAAGGAAAGGAAAGTAGCACAAGGAAAAGCAAAGCAGTGCCAGGAAATGTAGAGCAAAAGAAAGAAAGCAGTTTGAGGAGGCAAGGCAAAGCACAGCAGGGTTAGGAAAAGAAAGCAACGTAGAGAAGGAAAAGCAAAGCAGTGCCAGGAATACAAAGCAAAGCAAAACAAAGGAAAGCATGGCCTGAAAAAGCATGGCCAGGAAAGGCAACGCAGAGCAAGGCAAAGCAAAGCAGTGCGAACTCGTACAAGGAAAGTCCCAGCAGTGCCAGGAAACGTAGAGCAAAGTAAAGAAAGCAGTTTGAGGCGAGGCAAAGCACAGCAGGGGTAGGAAAAGCAAAGCAGAGCAGAGAAGGTAAAGCAAAGCCGTGGCAGGAATACAAAGCGAAGCAAAACAAAGGAAAGCATGGCCTGAAAAAGCATGGCCAGGAAAGGCAACGCAGAGCAAGGCAAAGCAAAGCGGTGCAAACTCGTACAAGGAAAGTCCCAGCAGTGCCAGGAAACGTAGAGCAAAGTAAAGAAAGCAGTTTGAGGCGAGGCAAAGCAGAGCAGGGGTAGGAAAAGCAAAGCAGAGCAGAGAAAGTAAAACCAAGAGGTGCCAGGAATACGAAGCGAAGCAAGACAAAGGAAAGCATGGCCTGAAAAAGCAGGGCCAGGAAAAGCAAAGCGCGGCGAGGAAAACCAAAGCAAAAAGGTCCAAAAATAAAACAAAGCAATGCAATGAATATGTATCTAAAATTAAAAAAAAAAAAAAAATAAAAAAAAAGGCAAAAAAGACAACAAGCAAAGCAGGGCCAGGAAAAGCAAAGTAAAGCGTGTCCAGGAAAGGCAAAGCAGTGCAAGGCAGAGCAAAGCAAAGTGAAGTAGCACAAGGAAAAGCAAAGCAGTGCCAGGAAAGACAGAGCAAACAAAGCAAAGCAAAGCAATCTGAGGCAAAGCAAAGCAAAGCAGGGGCAAGAAAAGCAGAGGAAAGTAGAGAAGGAAAAGCAAAAGTGTGCCCGGAAGAGCAGAGCAAAGCAAAGCAGAGCAAGGAAAAAGAAAGAGAAGCGAAGCAAATGTAAGGAGCTGGCGGCCAGCCCTCCTGCCGGTTCCCAGTGTCTGCGGGGCAAAGACCGCAGGGCCCTCATGCCGGGTAGAGCTGGCGGCCAGACTCGGACGGTGGCTGTACCCTGCTCGCCCGCTCCCCGGCCTCCCTGACACCTCATAGTCCGCCGTGACAGTGGGCAAGAACCATGTCTTGCTTTACCTGGTTTTATCTTTATTTATTTATTTATTTATTGATTGTTGCCTTCCATCCACTGTAGTTGTGGGAATCATGTAGTTACTGATCGTCGTTCAAAACCTCACCCAACACCGTCCCCAGATGGGCAGCAGTGGGGCCCGCCTAGCGGCAGGCCACACGGCTGGGGCCACAGAACTGACCATGTCGGGTGGCCGGGCCTGCTGCCCCCACCCTCGAGTTGCGAGGGGACAGTGTCCGGGCTGCGGGGAGGCCCAGCTGTGTGTCTGAGGGTTTATGCGTTCCGAAATATACCGATCGCCTCATCGGCAAAATCGTCGGGACGGTCTGCAAAGGAAGCCTAGCGCAGCACAGGAGAGCAGAGAGATGAAGAGGAAAGCCGAGCAAGGCAAAGCAAAGCAGTGCAAACTTGTACAAGGAAAGTCCCAGCAGTGCCAGGAAACGTAGAGCAAATTTACGAAAGCAGTTTGAGGCAAGGCAAAGCACAGCAGGGGTAGGAAAAGCAGAGCAGAGCAGAGAAAGTAAAACCAAGAGGTGCCAGGAATACGAAGCAAAGCAAAACAAAGGAAAGCATGGCCTGAAAAAGCATGGCCAGGAAAAGCAAAGTGTGGCCAGGAAAACCAAAGCAAAAAGGTCCAAAAATAAAACAAAGCAATGCAATGAAAATGTATCTATACTAAAATAAAACAAACAAAGAAACAAACAAAACAAAAAAACTCAAAAAAAAGACCAAGCAAAGCAGGGCCAGGAAAAGCAAAGAAAAGCGTGTCCAGGAAAGGCAAAGCGGTGCAAGGCAGAGCAGAGCAAAGGAAAGTAGCACAAGGAAAAGCAAAGCAGGGCCAGGAAATGTAGAGCAAAAGAAAGAAAGCAGTTTGAGGAGGCAAGGCAAAGCACAGCAGGGGTAGGAAAAACAGAGCAGAGCAGAGAAAGTAAAACCAAGAGGTGCCTGGAATAAAAAGCAAAGCAAAACAAAGGAAAGCGTGGCCTGAAAAAGCACGGACAGGAAAGGCAAAGCAGAGCAAGGCAAAGCAAAGCAGTGCAAACTCGTACAAGGAAAGTCCCAGCAGGGCCAGGAAAGGTAGAGCAAAGTAACGAAAGCAGTTGGAGGCAAGGCAAAGCAGAGCAGAGAAAGTAAAACCTAGAGGTGCCAGGAATACAAAGCAAAGCGAAGCAAGACAAAGGAAAGCGTGGCCTGAAAAAGCAAAAGAAAACACGGCCAGTGGAGGCAAAGCAGAGCAAGGCAAAGCAAAGCAGTGCAAACTCGTACAAGGAAAGTCCCAGCAGTGCCAGGAAAGGTAGAGCAAAGTAAAGAAAGCAGTTTGAGGCGAGGCAAAGCACAGCAGGGGTAGGAAAAGCAAAGCAGAGTAGAGAAGGTAAAACCAAGAGGCGCCAGGAATACGAAGCAAAGGAAAACAAAGGAAAGCGTGGCCTGAAAAAGCAAAAGAAAGCATGCGCAGGGAAGGCAAAGCAGAGAAAGGGAAAGCAAGGCAGCACGAGGAAAACTAAAACAGTGTCAAAGAGGGAAGGCAAAGTAAAGCAAAACCAAACAAAGCACGGCCAGAAAAGCAGAGCAAGGCAAAGGAAAGCGAAGCAAAGTAGCACGAGGAAAAGCAAAGCATTGCCAGGAAAGACAAAGCAAACGAACCAAAGCAAAGCAATCTGAGGCAAAGCAAAGCAAAGCAGGGGCAGGAACAGCAGAGGAAAGGAGAGAAGGAAAAGCAAAAGTGTGCCCGGAAGAGCAGAGCAAAGCAAAGCAGAGCAAGGAAAAAGAAAGAAGCGAAGCAAATGTAAGGAGCTGGCGGCCAGCCCTCCTGCCGGTTCCCAGTGTCTGCGGGGCAAAGACCGCAGGGCCCTCATGCCGGGTAGAGCTGGCGGCCAGACTCGGACGGTGGCTGTACCCTGCTCGCCCGCTCCCCGGCCTCCCTGAACCCTCATAGTCCGCCGTGACAGCGGGCAAGAACCATGTCTTGCTTTACCTGATTTTTTTTTTTTTTTTTTTCCCCCCTGCATTTATTTATTTATTTATTTATTCTTGCCTTCCATCCAATGTAGTTGTGGGAATCATGTAGTTACTGATCGTCGTTCAAAACCTCACCCAACACCGTCCCTAGACGGGGAGCCGTGGGGACCGCCTAGCGGCGGGCCACACGGCTGGGGCCACAGAACTGACCATGTCGGGTGGCCGGGCCTGCTGCCCCCACCCTCGAGTTGCGAGGGGACAGTGTCCGGGCTGCGGGGAGGCCCAGCTGTGTGTCTGAGGGTTTATGCGTTCCTAAATATACCGATAGCCTCATTGGCAAAATCGTCGGGACAGTCTGCAAAGGAAGCCTAGCGCAGCACAGGAGAGCAGAGCAATGAAGAGGAAAGCCGAGCAAGGCAAAGCAAAGCAGTGCAAACTTGTACAAGGAAAGTCCCAGCAGTGCCAGGAAAGGTAGAGCAAAGTAAAGAAAGCAGTTTGAGGCGAGACAAAGCACAACAGGGGTAGGAAAAGCAAAGCAGAGCAGAGAAGGTAAAGCAAAGTCGTGGCAGGAATACGAAGCAAAGCAAAACAAAGGAAAGCATGGCCTGAAAAAGCATGGCCAGGAAAGGCAACGCAGAGCAAGGCAAAGCAAAGCAGTGCAAACTCGTACAAGGAAAGTCCCAGCAGTGCCAGGAAACGTAGAGCAAAGTAAAGAAAGCAGTTTGAGGCGAGACAAAGCACAACAGGGGTAGGAAAAGCAAAGCAGAGCAGAGAAGGTAAAGCAAAGTCGTGGCAGGAATACGAAGCAAAGCAAAACAAAGGAAAGCATGGCCTGAAAAAGCATGGCCAGGAAAAGCAAAGCGTGGCCAGGAAAACCAAAGCAAAAAGGTCCAAAAATAAAACAAAGCAATGCAATGAAAATGTATCTATACTAAAATAAAACAAACAAAGAAACAAACAAAGAAAACAAAAAAACGCAAAAAAAAGACCAAGCAAAGCAGGGCCAGGAAAAGCAAAGAAAAGCGTGTCCAGGAAAGGCAAAGCGGTGCAAGGCAGAGCAGAGCAAAGGAAAGTAGCACAAGGAAAAGCAAAGCAGGGCCAGGAAATGTAGAGCAAAAGAAAGAAAGCAGTTTGAGGCGAGACAAAGCACAACAGGGGTAGGAAAAGCAAAGCAGAGCAGAAAAGGTAAAGCAAAGTCGTGGCAGGAATACGAAGCAAAGCAAAACAAAGGAAAGCATGGCCTGAAAAAGCATGGCCAGGAAAAGCAAAGCGTGGCCAGGAAAACCAAAGCAAAAAGGTCCAAAAATAAAACAAAGCAATGCAATGAAAATGTATCTATACTAAAATAAAACAAACAAAGAAACAAACAAAGAAAACAAAAAAACGCAAAAAAAAGACCAAGCAAAGCAGGGCCAGGAAAAGCAAAGAAAAGCGTGTCCAGGAAAGGCAAAGCGGTGCAAGGCAGAGCAGAGCAAAGGAAAGTAGCACAAGGAAAAGCAAAGCAGGGCCAGGAAATGTAGAGCAAAAGAAAGAAAGCAGTTTGAGGCGAGACAAAGCACAACAGGGGTAGGAAAAGCAAAGCAGAGCAGAAAAGGTAAAGCAAAGTCGTGGCAGGAATACGAAGCAAAGCAAAACAAAGGAAAGCATGGCCTGAAAAAGCATGGCCAGGAAAAGCAAAGCGTGGCCAGGAAAACCAAAGCAAAAAGGTCCAAAAATAAAACAAAGCAATGCAATGAAAATGTATCTATACTAAAATAAAACAAACAAACAAACAAACAAAGAAAACAAAAAAACGCAAAAAAAAGACCAAGCAAAGCAGGGCCAGGAAAAGCAAAGAAAAGCGTGTCCAGGAAAGGCAAAGCGGTGCAAGGCAGAGCAAAGCAAAGGAAAGTAGCACAGGGAAAAGCAAAGCAGGGCCAGGAAATGTAGAGCAAAAGAAAGAAAGCAGTTTGAGGAGGCAAGGCAAAGCACAGCAGGGGTAGGAAAAGCAGAGCAGAGCAGAGAAAGTAAAACCAAGAGGTGCCTGGAATAAAAAGCAAAGCAAAACAAAGGAAAGCGTGGCCTGAAAAAGCACGGACAGGAAAGGCAAAGCAGAGCAAGGCAAAGCAAAGCAGTGCAAACTCGTACAAGGAAAGTCCCAGCAGGGCCAGGAAAGGTAGAGCAAAGTAATGAAAGCAGTTGGAGGCAAGGCAAAGCAGAGCAGAGAAAGTAAAACCTAGAGGTGCCAGGAATACAAAGCGAAGTGAAGCAAGACAAAGGAAAGCGTGGCCTGAAAAAGCAAAAGAAAACACGGCCAGTGGAGGCAAAGCAGAGCAAGGCAAAGCAAAGCAGTGCAAACTCGTACAAGGAAAGTCCCAGCAGTGCCAGGAAAGGTAGAGCAAAGTAAAGAAAGCAGTTTGAGGCGAGGCAAAGCACAGCAGGGGTAGGAAAAGCAAAGCAGAGCAGAGAAGGTAAAACCAAGAGGTGCCAGGAATACGAAGCAAAGGAAAACAAAGGAAAGCATGGCCTGAAAAAGCATGGCCAGGAAAGGCAACGCAGAGCAAGGCAAAGCAAAGCAGTGCAAACTCGTACAAGGAAAGTCCCAGCAGTGCCAGGAAAGGTAGAGCAAAGTAAAGAAAGCAGTTTGAGGCGAGGCAAAGCACAGCAGGGGTAGGAAAAGCAAAGCAGAGAAGAGAAGGTAAAACCAAGAGGTGCCAGGAATACGAAGCAAAGGAAAACAAAGGAAAGCGTGGCCTGAAAAAGCATGGCCAGGAAAGGCAAAGCAGAGCAAGGCAAAGCAAAGCAGTGCAAACTCGTACAAGGAAAGTCCCAGCAGTGCCAGGAAAGGTAGAGCAAACTAACGAAAGCAGTTTGAGGCAAGGCAAAGCACAGCAGGGGTAGGAAAAGCAAAGCAGAGCAGAGAAGGTAAAGCAAAGCCGTGGCAGGAATACAAAGCAAAGCAAAACAAAGGAAAGCGTGGCCTGAAAAAGCAAAAGAAAACATGGCCCGTGGAGGCAAACTAGAGCAAGGCAAAGCAAAGCAAAGCAAAGCGAAGTAGCACGAGGAAAAGCATAACATTGCCAGGAAAGACAAAGCAAACAAAGCAAAGCAAAGCAATCTGAGGCAAAGCAAAGCAAAGCAGGGGCAGGAACAGCGGAGGAAAGTAGAGAAGGAAAAGCAAAAGTGTGCCCGGAAGAGCAGAGCAGAGCAAAGCAAAGCAGAGCAAGGAAAAACAAAGAGAAGCGAAGCACATGTAAGGAGCTGGCGGCCAGCCCTCCTGCCGGTTCCCAGTGTCTGCGGGGCAAAGACCGCAGGGCCCTCATGCCGGGTAGAGCTGGCGGCCAGACTCGGACGGTGGCTGTACCCTGCTCGCCCGCTCCCCGGCCTCCCTGACACCTCTTAGTCCGCCGTGACAGTGGGCAAGAACCATGTCTTGCTTTACCTGGTTTTATCTTTATTTATTTATTTATTTATTTATTTATTGATTGTTGCCTTCCATCCAATGTAGTTGTGGGAATCATGTAGTTACTTACCGTCGTTGAAAACCTCACCCAACGCCGTCCCCAGACGAATAGCAGTGGGGCCCGCCTAGCGGCAGGCCACACGGCTGGGGCCACAGAACTGACCATGTCGGGTGGCCGGGCCTGCTGCCCCCACCCTCGAGTTGCGAGGGGACAGTGTCCGGGCTGCGGGGAGGCCCAGCTGTGTGTCTGAGGGTTTATGCGTTCCGAAATATACCGATCGCCTCATCGGCAAAATCGTCGGGACGGTCTGCAAAGGAAGCCTAGCGCAGCACAGGAGAGCAGAGAAATGAAGAGGAAAGCCGAGCAAGGCAAAGCAAAGCAGTGCAAACTCGTACAAGGAAAGTCCCAGCAGTGCCAGGAAACGTAGAGCAGAGTAAAGAGAGCAGTTTGAGGCGAGGCAAAGCAAAGCAGGGGTAGGAAAAGCAAAGCAGAGCAGAGAAGGTAAAGCAAAGCCGTGGCAGGAAAACAAAGCGAAGCAAGACAAGGGAAAGCATGGCCTGAAAAAGCATGGTCAGGAAAGGCAACGCAGAGCAAGGCAAAGCGAAGCAGTGCAAGCTTGTACAAGGAAAGTCCCAGCAGTGCCAGGAAACGTAGAGCAAAGTAAAGAAAGCAGTTGGAGGCGAGGCAAAGCACAGCAGGTGTAGGAAAAGCAAAGCAGAGCAGAGAAAGTAAAACCAAGAGGTGCCAGGAATACAAAGCAGAGCAAGACAAAGGAAAGCGTGGCCTGAAAAAGCGTGGCCAGGAAAGGCAAAGCAGAGCAAGGCAAAGAGAAGCAGTGCAAACTCGTACAAGGAAAGTCCCAGCATTGCCAGGAAACGTAGAGCGAAGTAAGGAAAGCAGTTTGAGGCAAGGCAAAGCACTGCAGGCGTAGGAAAAGCAGAGCAGAGCAGAGAAAGTAAAACCAAGAGGTGCCAGGAATAAAAGCAGAGCAAGACAAAGGAAAGCGTGGCCTGAAAAAGCATGGCCAGGAAAAGCAAAGCGCAGCGAGGAAAACCAAAGCCAAAAGGTCCAAAAATAAAACAAAGCAATGCAATGAATATGTATCTAAAGTAAAAAAAAAAAAAAAAAAAAAAAAAAAAAAAAAAAAGGCAAAAAAGACAACAAGCAAAGCAGGGCCAAGAAAAGCAAAGAAAAGCGTGTCCAGGAAAGGCAAAGCGGTGCAAGGCAGAGCAGAGCAAAGGAAAGTAGCACAAGGAAAAGCAAAGCAGGGCCAGGAAATGTAGAGCAAAAGAAAGAAAGCAGTTTGAGGCGAGACAAAGCACAACAGGGGTAGGAAAAGCAAAGCAGAGCAGAAAAGGTAAAGCAAAGTCGTGGCAGGAATACGAAGCAAAGCAAAACAAAGGAAAGCATGGCCTGAAAAAGCATGGCCAGGAAAAGCAAAGCGTGGCCAGGAAAACCAAAGCAAAAAGGTCCAAAAATAAAACAAAGCAATGCAATGAAAATGTATCTATACTAAAATAAAACAAACAAACAAAGAAAACAAAAAAACGCAAAAAAAAGACCAAGCAAAGCAGGGCCAGGAAAAGCAAAGAAAAGCGTGTCCAGGAAAGGCAAAGCGGTGCAAGGCAGAGCAAAGCAAAGGAAAGTAGCACAAGGAAAAGCAAAGCAGGGCCAGGAAATGTAGAGCAAAAGAAAGAAAGCAGTTTGAGGAGGCAAGGCAAAGCACAGCAGGGGTAGGAAAAACAGAGCAGAGCAGAGAAAGTAAAACCAAGAGGTGCCTGGAATAAAAAGCAAAGCAAAACAAAGGAAAGCGTGGCCTGAAAAAGCACGGACAGGAAAGGCAAAGCAGAGCAAGGCAAAGCAAAGCAGTGCAAACTCGTACAAGGAAAGTCCCAGCAGGGCCAGGAAAGGTAGAGCAAAGTAACGAAAGCAGTTGGAGGCAAGGCAAAGCAGAGCAGAGAAAGTAAAACCTAGAGGTGCCAGGAATACAAAGCAAAGCGAAGCAAGACAAAGGAAAGCGTGGCCTGAAAAAGCAAAAGAAAACACGGCCAGTGGAGGCAAAGCAGAGCAAGGCAAAGCAAAGCAGTGCAAACTCGTACAAGGAAAGTCCCAGCAGTGCCAGGAAAGGTAGAGCAAAGTAAAGAAAGCAGTTTGAGGCGAGGCAAAGCACAGCAGGGGTAGGAAAAGCAAAGCAGAGCAGAGAAGGTAAGACCAAGAGGCGCCAGGAATACGAAGCAAAGGAAAACAAAGGAAAGCATGGCCTGAAAAAGCATGGCCAGGAAAGGCAACGCAGAGCAAGGCAAAGCAAAGCAGTGCAAACTCGTACAAGGAAAGTCCCAGCAGTGCCAGGAAAGGTAGAGCAAAGTAAAGAAAGCAGTTTGAGGCGAGGCAAAGCACAGCAGGGGTAGGAAAAGCAAAGCAGAGAAGAGAAGGTAAAACCAAGAGGTGCCAGGAATACGAAGCAAAGGAAAACAAAGGAAAGCGTGGCCTGAAAAAGCATGGCCAGGAAAGGCAAAGCAGAGCAAGGCAAAGCAAAGCAGTGCAAACTCGTACAAGGAAAGTCCCAGCAGTGCCAGGAAAGGTAGAGCAAACTAACGAAAGCAGTTTGAGGCAAGGCAAAGCACAGCAGGGGTAGGAAAAGCAAAGCAGAGCAGAGAAGGTAAAGCAAAGCCGTGGCAGGAATACAAAGCAAAGCAAAACAAAGGAAAGCGTGGCCTGAAAAAGCAAAAGAAAACATGGCCCGTGGAGGCAAACTAGAGCAAGGCAAAGCAAAGCAAAGCAAAGCGAAGTAGCACGAGGAAAAGCATAACATTGCCAGGAAAGACAAAGCAAACAAAGCAAAGCAAAGCAATCTGAGGCAAAGCAAAGCAAAGCAGGGGCAGGAACAGCGGAGGAAAGTAGAGAAGGAAAAGCAAAAGTGTGCCCGGAAGAGCAGAGCAGAGCAAAGCAAAGCAGAGCAAGGAAAAACAAAGAGAAGCGAAGCACATGTAAGGAGCTGGCGGCCAGCCCTCCTGCCGGTTCCCAGTGTCTGCGGGGCAAAGACCGCAGGGCCCTCATGCCGGGTAGAGCTGGCGGCCAGACTCGGACGGTGGCTGTACCCTGCTCGCCCGCTCCCCGGCCTCCCTGACACCTCTTAGTCCGCCGTGACAGTGGGCAAGAACCATGTCTTGCTTTACCTGGTTTTATCTTTATTTATTTATTTATTTATTTATTTATTGATTGTTGCCTTCCATCCAATGTAGTTGTGGGAATCATGTAGTTACTTACCGTCGTTGAAAACCTCACCCAACGCCGTCCCCAGACGAATAGCAGTGGGGCCCGCCTAGCGGCAGGCCACACGGCTGGGGCCACAGAACTGACCATGTCGGGTGGCCGGGCCTGCTGCCCCCACCCTCGAGTTGCGAGGGGACAGTGTCCGGGCTGCGGGGAGGCCCAGCTGTGTGTCTGAGGGTTTATGCGTTCCGAAATATACCGATCGCCTCATCGGCAAAATCGTCGGGACGGTCTGCAAAGGAAGCCTAGCGCAGCACAGGAGAGCAGAGAAATGAAGAGGAAAGCCGAGCAAGGCAAAGCAAAGCAGTGCAAACTCGTACAAGGAAAGTCCCAGCAGTGCCAGGAAACGTAGAGCAGAGTAAAGAGAGCAGTTTGAGGCGAGGCAAAGCAAAGCAGGGGTAGGAAAAGCAAAGCAGAGCAGAGAAGGTAAAGCAAAGCCGTGGCAGGAAAACAAAGCGAAGCAAGACAAGGGAAAGCATGGCCTGAAAAAGCATGGTCAGGAAAGGCAACGCAGAGCAAGGCAAAGCGAAGCAGTGCAAGCTTGTACAAGGAAAGTCCCAGCAGTGCCAGGAAACGTAGAGCAAAGTAAAGAAAGCAGTTGGAGGCGAGGCAAAGCACAGCAGGGGTAGGAAAAGCAAAGCAGAGAAGAGAAGGTAAAACCAAGAGGTGCCAGGAATACGAAGCAAAGGAAAACAAAGGAAAGCGTGGCCTGAAAAAGCATGGCCAGGAAAGGCAAAGCAGAGCAAGGCAAAGCAAAGCAGTGCAAACTCGTACAAGGAAAGTCCCAGCAGTGCCAGGAAAGGTAGAGCAAACTAACGAAAGCAGTTTGAGGCAAGGCAAAGCACAGCAGGGGTAGGAAAAGCAAAGCAGAGCAGAGAAGGTAAAGCAAAGCCGTGGCAGGAATACAAAGCAAAGCAAAACAAAGGAAAGCGTGGCCTGAAAAAGCAAAAGAAAACATGGCCCGTGGAGGCAAACTAGAGCAAGGCAAAGCAAAGCAAAGCAAAGCGAAGTAGCACGAGGAAAAGCATAACATTGCCAGGAAAGACAAAGCAAACAAAGCAAAGCAAAGCAATCTGAGGCAAAGCAAAGCAAAGCAGGGGCAGGAACAGCGGAGGAAAGTAGAGAAGGAAAAGCAAAAGTGTGCCCGGAAGAGCAGAGCAGAGCAAAGCAAAGCAGAGCAAGGAAAAACAAAGAGAAGCGAAGCACATGTAAGGAGCTGGCGGCCAGCCCTCCTGCCGGTTCCCAGTGTCTGCGGGGCAAAGACCGCAGGGCCCTCATGCCGGGTAGAGCTGGCGGCCAGACTCGGACGGTGGCTGTACCCTGCTCGCCCGCTCCCCGGCCTCCCTGACACCTCTTAGTCCGCCGTGACAGTGGGCAAGAACCATGTCTTGCTTTACCTGGTTTTATCTTTATTTATTTATTTATTTATTTATTTATTGATTGTTGCCTTCCATCCAATGTAGTTGTGGGAATCATGTAGTTACTTACCGTCGTTGAAAACCTCACCCAACGCCGTCCCCAGACGAATAGCAGTGGGGCCCGCCTAGCGGCAGGCCACACGGCTGGGGCCACAGAACTGACCATGTCGGGTGGCCGGGCCTGCTGCCCCCACCCTCGAGTTGCGAGGGGACAGTGTCCGGGCTGCGGGGAGGCCCAGCTGTGTGTCTGAGGGTTTATGCGTTCCGAAATATACCGATCGCCTCATCGGCAAAATCGTCGGGACGGTCTGCAAAGGAAGCCTAGCGCAGCACAGGAGAGCAGAGAAATGAAGAGGAAAGCCGAGCAAGGCAAAGCAAAGCAGTGCAAACTCATACAAGGAAAGTCCCAGCAGTGCCAGGAAACGTAGAGCAGAGTAAAGAGAGCAGTTTGAGGCGAGGCAAAGCAAAGCAGGGGTAGGAAAAGCAAAGCAGAGCAGAGAAGGTAAAGCAAAGCCGTGGCAGGAAAACAAAGCGAAGCAAGACAAGGGAAAGCATGGCCTGAAAAAGCATGGTCAGGAAAGGCAACGCAGAGCAAGGCAAAGCGAAGCAGTGCAAGCTTGTACAAGGAAAGTCCCAGCAGTGCCAGGAAACGTAGAGCAAAGTAAAGAAAGCAGTTGGAGGCGAGGCAAAGCACAGCAGGTGTAGGAAAAGCAAAGCAGAGCAGAGAAAGTAAAACCAAGAGGTGCCAGGAATACAAAGCAGAGCAAGACAAAGGAAAGCGTGGCCTGAAAAAGCGTGGCCAGGAAAGGCAAAGCAGAGCAAGGCAAAGAGAAGCAGTGCAAACTCGTACAAGGAAAGTCCCAGCATTGCCAGGAAACGTAGAGCGAAGTAAGGAAAGCAGTTTGAGGCAAGGCAAAGCACTGCAGGCGTAGGAAAAGCAGAGCAGAGCAGAGAAAGTAAAACCAAGAGGTGCCAGGAATAAAAGCAGAGCAAGACAAAGGAAAGCGTGGCCTGAAAAAGCATGGCCAGGAAAAGCAAAGCGCAGCGAGGAAAACCAAAGCCAAAAGGTCCAAAAATAAAACAAAGCAATGCAATGAATATGTATCTAAAGTAAAAAAAAAAAAAAAAAAAAAAAAAAAAAAAAAAAAAGGCAAAAAAGACAACAAGCAAAGCAGGGCCAAGAAAAGCAAAGAAAAGCGTGTCCAGGAAAGGCAAAGCGGTGCAAGGCAGAGCAGAGCAAAGGAAAGTAGCACAAGGAAAAGCAAAGCAGGGCCAGGAAATGTAGAGCAAAAGAAAGAAAGCAGTTTGAGGCGAGACAAAGCACAACAGGGGTAGGAAAAGCAAAGCAGAGCAGAAAAGGTAAAGCAAAGTCGTGGCAGGAATACGAAGCAAAGCAAAACAAAGGAAAGCATGGCCTGAAAAAGCATGGCCAGGAAAAGCAAAGCGTGGCCAGGAAAACCAAAGCAAAAAGGTCCAAAAATAAAACAAAGCAATGCAATGAAAATGTATCTATACTAAAATAAAACAAACAAACAAAGAAAACAAAAAAACGCAAAAAAAAGACCAAGCAAAGCAGGGCCAGGAAAAGCAAAGAAAAGCGTGTCCAGGAAAGGCAAAGCGGTGCAAGGCAGAGCAAAGCAAAGGAAAGTAGCACAAGGAAAAGCAAAGCAGGGCCAGGAAATGTAGAGCAAAAGAAAGAAAGCAGTTTGAGGAGGCAAGGCAAAGCACAGCAGGGGTAGGAAAAACAGAGCAGAGCAGAGAAAGTAAAACCAAGAGGTGCCTGGAATAAAAAGCAAAGCAAAACAAAGGAAAGCGTGGCCTGAAAAAGCACGGACAGGAAAGGCAAAGCAGAGCAAGGCAAAGCAAAGCAGTGCAAACTCGTACAAGGAAAGTCCCAGCAGGGCCAGGAAAGGTAGAGCAAAGTAACGAAAGCAGTTGGAGGCAAGGCAAAGCAGAGCAGAGAAAGTAAAACCTAGAGGTGCCAGGAATACAAAGCAAAGCGAAGCAAGACAAAGGAAAGCGTGGCCTGAAAAAGCAAAAGAAAACACGGCCAGTGGAGGCAAAGCAGAGCAAGGCAAAGCAAAGCAGTGCAAACTCGTACAAGGAAAGTCCCAGCAGTGCCAGGAAAGGTAGAGCAAAGTAAAGAAAGCAGTTTGAGGCGAGGCAAAGCACAGCAGGGGTAGGAAAAGCAAAGCAGAGCAGAGAAGGTAAGACCAAGAGGCGCCAGGAATACGAAGCAAAGGAAAACAAAGGAAAGCATGGCCTGAAAAAGCATGGCCAGGAAAGGCAACGCAGAGCAAGGCAAAGCAAAGCAGTGCAAACTCGTACAAGGAAAGTCCCAGCAGTGCCAGGAAAGGTAGAGCAAAGTAAAGAAAGCAGTTTGAGGCGAGGCAAAGCACAGCAGGGGTAGGAAAAGCAAAGCAGAGAAGAGAAGGTAAAACCAAGAGGTGCCAGGAATACGAAGCAAAGGAAAACAAAGGAAAGCGTGGCCTGAAAAAGCATGGCCAGGAAAGGCAAAGCAGAGCAAGGCAAAGCAAAGCAGTGCAAACTCGTACAAGGAAAGTCCCAGCAGTGCCAGGAAAGGTAGAGCAAACTAACGAAAGCAGTTTGAGGCAAGGCAAAGCACAGCAGGGGTAGGAAAAGCAAAGCAGAGCAGAGAAGGTAAAGCAAAGCCGTGGCAGGAATACAAAGCAAAGCAAAACAAAGGAAAGCGTGGCCTGAAAAAGCAAAAGAAAACATGGCCCGTGGAGGCAAACTAGAGCAAGGCAAAGCAAAGCAAAGCAAAGCGAAGTAGCACGAGGAAAAGCATAACATTGCCAGGAAAGACAAAGCAAACAAAGCAAAGCAAAGCAATCTGAGGCAAAGCAAAGCAAAGCAGGGGCAGGAACAGCGGAGGAAAGTAGAGAAGGAAAAGCAAAAGTGTGCCCGGAAGAGCAGAGCAGAGCAAAGCAAAGCAGAGCAAGGAAAAACAAAGAGAAGCGAAGCACATGTAAGGAGCTGGCGGCCAGCCCTCCTGCCGGTTCCCAGTGTCTGCGGGGCAAAGACCGCAGGGCCCTCATGCCGGGTAGAGCTGGCGGCCAGACTCGGACGGTGGCTGTACCCTGCTCGCCCGCTCCCCGGCCTCCCTGACACCTCTTAGTCCGCCGTGACAGTGGGCAAGAACCATGTCTTGCTTTACCTGGTTTTATCTTTATTTATTTATTTATTTATTTATTTATTGATTGTTGCCTTCCATCCAATGTAGTTGTGGGAATCATGTAGTTACTTACCGTCGTTGAAAACCTCACCCAACGCCGTCCCCAGACGAATAGCAGTGGGGCCCGCCTAGCGGCAGGCCACACGGCTGGGGCCACAGAACTGACCATGTCGGGTGGCCGGGCCTGCTGCCCCCACCCTCGAGTTGCGAGGGGACAGTGTCCGGGCTGCGGGGAGGCCCAGCTGTGTGTCTGAGGGTTTATGCGTTCCGAAATATACCGATCGCCTCATCGGCAAAATCGTCGGGACGGTCTGCAAAGGAAGCCTAGCGCAGCACAGGAGAGCAGAGAAATGAAGAGGAAAGCCGAGCAAGGCAAAGCAAAGCAGTGCAAACTCGTACAAGGAAAGTCCCAGCAGTGCCAGGAAACGTAGAGCAAAGTAAAGAGAGCAGTTTGAGGCGAGGCAAAGCACAGCAGGGGTAGGAAAAGCAAAGCAGAGCAGAGAAGGTAAAGCAAAGCCGTGGCAGGAATACAAAGCGAAGCAAAACAAAGGAAAGCATGGCCTGAAAAAGCATGGCCAGGAAAGGCAACGCAGAGCAAGGCAAAGCAAAGCGGTGCAAACTCGTACAAGGAAAGTCCCAGCAGTGCCAGGAAACGTAGAGCAAAGTAAAGAAAGCAGTTTGAGGCGAGGCAAAGCAGAGCAGGGGTAGGAAAAGCAAAGCAGAGCAGAGAAAGTAAAACCAAGAGGTGCCAGGAATACGAAGCGAAGCAAGACAAAGGAAAGCATGGCCTGAAAAAGCAGGGCCAGGAAAAGCAAAGCGCGGCGAGGAAAACCAAAGCAAAAAGGTCCAAAAATAAAACAAAGCAATGCAATGAATATGTATCTAAAATTAAAAAAAAAAAAAAAATAAAAAAAAAGGCAAAAAAGACAACAAGCAAAGCAGGGCCAGGAAAAGCAAAGTAAAGCGTGTCCAGGAAAGGCAAAGCAGTGCAAGGCAGAGCAAAGCAAAGTGAAGTAGCACAAGGAAAAGCAAAGCAGTGCCAGGAAAGACAGAGCAAACAAAGCAAAGCAAAGCAATCTGAGGCAAAGCAAAGCAAAGCAGGGGCAAGAAAAGCAGAGGAAAGTAGAGAAGGAAAAGCAAAAGTGTGCCCGGAAGAGCAGAGCAAAGCAAAGCAGAGCAAGGAAAAAGAAAGAGAAGCGAAGCAAATGTAAGGAGCTGGCGGCCAGCCCTCCTGCCGGTTCCCAGTGTCTGCGGGGCAAAGACCGCAGGGCCCTCATGCCGGGTAGAGCTGGCGGCCAGACTCGGACGGTGGCTGTACCCTGCTCGCCCGCTCCCCGGCCTCCCTGACACCTCATAGTCCGCCGTGACAGTGGGCAAGAACCATGTCTTGCTTTACCTGGTTTTATCTTTATTTATTTATTTATTTATTGATTGTTGCCTTCCATCCACTGTAGTTGTGGGAATCATGTAGTTACTGATCGTCGTTCAAAACCTCACCCAACACCGTCCCCAGACGGGCAGCAGTGGGGCCCGCCTAGCGGCAGGCCACACGGCTGGGGCCACAGAACTGACCATGTCGGGTGGCCGGGCCTGCTGCCCCCACCCTCGAGTTGCGAGGGGACAGTGTCCGGGCTGCGGGGAGGCCCAGCTGTGTGTCTGAGGGTTTATGCGTTCCGAAATATACCGATCGCCTCATCGGCAAAATCGTCGGGACGGTCTGCAAAGGAAGCCTAGCGCAGCACAGGAGAGCAGAGAGATGAAGAGGAAAGCCGAGCAAGGCAAAGCAAAGCAGTGCAAACTTGTACAAGGAAAGTCCCAGCAGTGCCAGGAAACGTAGAGCAAATTTACGAAAGCAGTTTGAGGCAAGGCAAAGCACAGCAGGGGTAGGAAAAGCAGAGCAGAGCAGAGAAAGTAAAACCAAGAGGTGCCAGGAATACGAAGCAAAGCAAAACAAAGGAAAGCATGGCCTGAAAAAGCATGGCCAGGAAAAGCAAAGTGTGGCCAGGAAAACCAAAGCAAAAAGGTCCAAAAATAAAACAAAGCAATGCAATGAAAATGTATCTATACTAAAATAAAACAAACAAAGAAACAAACAAAACAAAAAAACTCAAAAAAAAGACCAAGCAAAGCAGGGCCAGGAAAAGCAAAGAAAAGCGTGTCCAGGAAAGGCAAAGCGGTGCAAGGCAGAGCAGAGCAAAGGAAAGTAGCACAAGGAAAAGCAAAGCAGGGCCAGGAAATGTAGAGCAAAAGAAAGAAAGCAGTTTGAGGAGGCAAGGCAAAGCACAGCAGGGGTAGGAAAAACAGAGCAGAGCAGAGAAAGTAAAACCAAGAGGTGCCTGGAATAAAAAGCAAAGCAAAACAAAGGAAAGCGTGGCCTGAAAAAGCACGGACAGGAAAGGCAAAGCAGAGCAAGGCAAAGCAAAGCAGTGCAAACTCGTACAAGGAAAGTCCCAGCAGGGCCAGGAAAGGTAGAGCAAAGTAACGAAAGCAGTTGGAGGCAAGGCAAAGCAGAGCAGAGAAAGTAAAACCTAGAGGTGCCAGGAATACAAAGCAAAGCGAAGCAAGACAAAGGAAAGCGTGGCCTGAAAAAGCAAAAGAAAACACGGCCAGTGGAGGCAAAGCAGAGCAAGGCAAAGCAAAGCAGTGCAAACTCGTACAAGGAAAGTCCCAGCAGTGCCAGGAAAGGTAGAGCAAAGTAAAGAAAGCAGTTTGAGGCGAGGCAAAGCACAGCAGGGGTAGGAAAAGCAAAGCAGAGTAGAGAAGGTAAAACCAAGAGGCGCCAGGAATACGAAGCAAAGGAAAACAAAGGAAAGCGTGGCCTGAAAAAGCAAAAGAAAGCATGCGCAGGGAAGGCAAAGCAGAGAAAGGGAAAGCAAGGCAGCACGAGGAAAACTAAAACAGTGTCAAAGAGGGAAGGCAAAGTAAAGCAAAACCAAACAAAGCACGGCCAGAAAAGCAGAGCAAGGCAAAGGAAAGCGAAGCAAAGTAGCACGAGGAAAAGCAAAGCATTGCCAGGAAAGACAAAGCAAACGAACCAAAGCAAAGCAATCTGAGGCAAAGCAAAGCAAAGCAGGGGCAGGAACAGCAGAGGAAAGGAGAGAAGGAAAAGCAAAAGTGTGCCCGGAAGAGCAGAGCAAAGCAAAGCAGAGCAAGGAAAAAGAAAGAAGCGAAGCAAATGTAAGGAGCTGGCGGCCAGCCCTCCTGCCGGTTCCCAGTGTCTGCGGGGCAAAGACCGCAGGGCCCTCATGCCGGGTAGAGCTGGCGGCCAGACTCGGACGGTGGCTGTACCCTGCTCGCCCGCTCCCCGGCCTCCCTGAACCCTCATAGTCCGCCGTGACAGCGGGCAAGAACCATGTCTTGCTTTACCTGATTTTTTTTTTTTTTTTTTTCCCCCCTGCATTTATTTATTTATTTATTTATTCTTGCCTTCCATCCAATGTAGTTGTGGGAATCATGTAGTTACTGATCGTCGTTCAAAACCTCACCCAACACCGTCCCTAGACGGGGAGCCGTGGGGACCGCCTAGCGGCGGGCCACACGGCTGGGGCCACAGAACTGACCATGTCGGGTGGCCGGGCCTGCTGCCCCCACCCTCGAGTTGCGAGGGGACAGTGTCCGGGCTGCGGGGAGGCCCAGCTGTGTGTCTGAGGGTTTATGCGTTCCTAAATATACCGATAGCCTCATTGGCAAAATCGTCGGGACAGTCTGCAAAGGAAGCCTAGCGCAGCACAGGAGAGCAGAGCAATGAAGAGGAAAGCCGAGCAAGGCAAAGCAAAGCAGTGCAAACTTGTACAAGGAAAGTCCCAGCAGTGCCAGGAAAGGTAGAGCAAAGTAAAGAAAGCAGTTTGAGGCGAGACAAAGCACAACAGGGGTAGGAAAAGCAAAGCAGAGCAGAGAAGGTAAAGCAAAGTCGTGGCAGGAATACGAAGCAAAGCAAAACAAAGGAAAGCATGGCCTGAAAAAGCATGGCCAGGAAAGGCAACGCAGAGCAAGGCAAAGCAAAGCAGTGCAAACTCGTACAAGGAAAGTCCCAGCAGTGCCAGGAAACGTAGAGCAAAGTAAAGAAAGCAGTTTGAGGCGAGACAAAGCACAACAGGGGTAGGAAAAGCAAAGCAGAGCAGAGAAGGTAAAGCAAAGTCGTGGCAGGAATACGAAGCAAAGCAAAACAAAGGAAAGCATGGCCTGAAAAAGCATGGCCAGGAAAAGCAAAGCGTGGCCAGGAAAACCAAAGCAAAAAGGTCCAAAAATAAAACAAAGCAATGCAATGAAAATGTATCTATACTAAAATAAAACAAACAAAGAAACAAACAAAGAAAACAAAAAAACGCAAAAAAAAGACCAAGCAAAGCAGGGCCAGGAAAAGCAAAGAAAAGCGTGTCCAGGAAAGGCAAAGCGGTGCAAGGCAGAGCAGAGCAAAGGAAAGTAGCACAAGGAAAAGCAAAGCAGGGCCAGGAAATGTAGAGCAAAAGAAAGAAAGCAGTTTGAGGCGAGACAAAGCACAACAGGGGTAGGAAAAGCAAAGCAGAGCAGAAAAGGTAAAGCAAAGTCGTGGCAGGAATACGAAGCAAAGCAAAACAAAGGAAAGCATGGCCTGAAAAAGCATGGCCAGGAAAAGCAAAGCGTGGCCAGGAAAACCAAAGCAAAAAGGTCCAAAAATAAAACAAAGCAATGCAATGAAAATGTATCTATACTAAAATAAAACAAACAAACAAACAAACAAAGAAAACAAAAAAACGCAAAAAAAAGACCAAGCAAAGCAGGGCCAGGAAAAGCAAAGAAAAGCGTGTCCAGGAAAGGCAAAGCGGTGCAAGGCAGAGCAGAGCAAAGGAAAGTAGCACAAGGAAAAGCAAAGCAGGGCCAGGAAATGTAGAGCAAAAGAAAGAAAGCAGTTTGAGGCGAGACAAAGCACAACAGGGGTAGGAAAAGCAAAGCAGAGCAGAAAAGGTAAAGCAAAGTCGTGGCAGGAATACGAAGCAAAGCAAAACAAAGGAAAGCATGGCCTGAAAAAGCATGGCCAGGAAAAGCAAAGCGTGGCCAGGAAAACCAAAGCAAAAAGGTCCAAAAATAAAACAAAGCAATGCAATGAAAATGTATCTATACTAAAATAAAACAAACAAACAAACAAACAAAGAAAACAAAAAAACGCAAAAAAAAGACCAAGCAAAGCAGGGCCAGGAAAAGCAAAGAAAAGCGTGTCCAGGAAAGGCAAAGCGGTGCAAGGCAGAGCAAAGCAAAGGAAAGTAGCACAGGGAAAAGCAAAGCAGGGCCAGGAAATGTAGAGCAAAAGAAAGAAAGCAGTTTGAGGAGGCAAGGCAAAGCACAGCAGGGGTAGGAAAAGCAGAGCAGAGCAGAGAAAGTAAAACCAAGAGGTGCCTGGAATAAAAAGCAAAGCAAAACAAAGGAAAGCGTGGCCTGAAAAAGCACGGACAGGAAAGGCAAAGCAGAGCAAGGCAAAGCAAAGCAGTGCAAACTCGTACAAGGAAAGTCCCAGCAGGGCCAGGAAAGGTAGAGCAAAGTAATGAAAGCAGTTGGAGGCAAGGCAAAGCAGAGCAGAGAAAGTAAAACCTAGAGGTGCCAGGAATACAAAGCGAAGTGAAGCAAGACAAAGGAAAGCGTGGCCTGAAAAAGCAAAAGAAAACACGGCCAGTGGAGGCAAAGCAGAGCAAGGCAAAGCAAAGCAGTGCAAACTCGTACAAGGAAAGTCCCAGCAGTGCCAGGAAAGGTAGAGCAAAGTAAAGAAAGCAGTTTGAGGCGAGGCAAAGCACAGCAGGGGTAGGAAAAGCAAAGCAGAGCAGAGAAGGTAAAACCAAGAGGTGCCAGGAATACGAAGCAAAGGAAAACAAAGGAAAGCATGGCCTGAAAAAGCATGGCCAGGAAAGGCAACGCAGAGCAAGGCAAAGCAAAGCAGTGCAAACTCGTACAAGGAAAGTCCCAGCAGTGCCAGGAAAGGTAGAGCAAAGTAAAGAAAGCAGTTTGAGGCGAGGCAAAGCACAGCAGGGGTAGGAAAAGCAAAGCAGAGAAGAGAAGGTAAAACCAAGAGGTGCCAGGAATACGAAGCAAAGGAAAACAAAGGAAAGCGTGGCCTGAAAAAGCATGGCCAGGAAAGGCAAAGCAGAGCAAGGCAAAGCAAAGCAGTGCAAACTCGTACAAGGAAAGTCCCAGCAGTGCCAGGAAAGGTAGAGCAAACTAACGAAAGCAGTTTGAGGCAAGGCAAAGCACAGCAGGGGTAGGAAAAGCAAAGCAGAGCAGAGAAGGTAAAGCAAAGCCGTGGCAGGAATACAAAGCAAAGCAAAACAAAGGAAAGCGTGGCCTGAAAAAGCAAAAGAAAACATGGCCCGTGGAGGCAAACTAGAGCAAGGCAAAGCAAAGCAAAGCAAAGCGAAGTAGCACGAGGAAAAGCATAACATTGCCAGGAAAGACAAAGCAAACAAAGCAAAGCAAAGCAATCTGAGGCAAAGCAAAGCAAAGCAGGGGCAGGAACAGCGGAGGAAAGTAGAGAAGGAAAAGCAAAAGTGTGCCCGGAAGAGCAGAGCAGAGCAAAGCAAAGCAGAGCAAGGAAAAACAAAGAGAAGCGAAGCACATGTAAGGAGCTGGCGGCCAGCCCTCCTGCCGGTTCCCAGTGTCTGCGGGGCAAAGACCGCAGGGCCCTCATGCCGGGTAGAGCTGGCGGCCAGACTCGGACGGTGGCTGTACCCTGCTCGCCCGCTCCCCGGCCTCCCTGACACCTCTTAGTCCGCCGTGACAGTGGGCAAGAACCATGTCTTGCTTTACCTGGTTTTATCTTTATTTATTTATTTATTTATTTATTTATTGATTGTTGCCTTCCATCCAATGTAGTTGTGGGAATCATGTAGTTACTTACCGTCGTTGAAAACCTCACCCAACGCCGTCCCCAGACGAATAGCAGTGGGGCCCGCCTAGCGGCAGGCCACACGGCTGGGGCCACAGAACTGACCATGTCGGGTGGCCGGGCCTGCTGCCCCCACCCTCGAGTTGCGAGGGGACAGTGTCCGGGCTGCGGGGAGGCCCAGCTGTGTGTCTGAGGGTTTATGCGTTCCGAAATATACCGATCGCCTCATCGGCAAAATCGTCGGGACGGTCTGCAAAGGAAGCCTAGCGCAGCACAGGAGAGCAGAGAAATGAAGAGGAAAGCCGAGCAAGGCAAAGCAAAGCAGTGCAAACTCGTACAAGGAAAGTCCCAGCAGTGCCAGGAAACGTAGAGCAGAGTAAAGAGAGCAGTTTGAGGCGAGGCAAAGCAAAGCAGGGGTAGGAAAAGCAAAGCAGAGCAGAGAAGGTAAAGCAAAGCCGTGGCAGGAAAACAAAGCGAAGCAAGACAAGGGAAAGCATGGCCTGAAAAAGCATGGTCAGGAAAGGCAACGCAGAGCAAGGCAAAGCGAAGCAGTGCAAGCTTGTACAAGGAAAGTCCCAGCAGTGCCAGGAAACGTAGAGCAAAGTAAAGAAAGCAGTTGGAGGCGAGGCAAAGCACAGCAGGTGTAGGAAAAGCAAAGCAGAGCAGAGAAAGTAAAACCAAGAGGTGCCAGGAATACAAAGCAGAGCAAGACAAAGGAAAGCGTGGCCTGAAAAAGCGTGGCCAGGAAAGGCAAAGCAGAGCAAGGCAAAGCGAAGCAGTGCAAACTCGTACAAGGAAAGTCCCAGCATTGCCAGGAAACGTAGAGCGAAGTAAGGAAAGCAGTTTGAGGCAAGGCAAAGCACTGCAGGCGTAGGAAAAGCAGAGCAGAGCAGAGAAAGTAAAACCAAGAGGTGCCAGGAATAAAAGCAGAGCAAGACAAAGGAAAGCGTGGCCTGAAAAAGCATGGCCAGGAAAAGCAAAGCGCAGCGAGGAAAACCAAAGCCAAAAGGTCCAAAAATAAAACAAAGCAATGCAATGAATATGTATCTAAAGTAAAAAAAAAAAAAAAAAAAAAAAAAAAAAAAAAAAAAGGCAAAAAAGACAACAAGCAAAGCAGGGCCAAGAAAAGCAAAGAAAAGCGTGTCCAGGAAAGGCAAAGCGGTGCAAGGCAGAGCAAAGGAAAGGAAAGTAGCACAAGGAAAAGCAAAGCAGTGCCAGGAAATGTAGAGCAAAAGAAAGAAAGCAGTTTGAGGAGGCAAGGCAAAGCACAGCAGGGTTAGGAAAAGAAAGCAACGTAGAGAAGGAAAAGCAAAGCAGTGCCAGGAATACAAAGCAAAGCAAAACAAAGGAAAGCATGGCCTGAAAAAGCATGGCCAGGAAAGGCAACGCAGAGCAAGGCAAAGCAAAGCAGTGCGAACTCGTACAAGGAAAGTCCCAGCAGTGCCAGGAAACGTAGAGCAAAGTAAAGAAAGCAGTTTGAGGCGAGGCAAAGCACAGCAGGGGTAGGAAAAGCAAAGCAGAGCAGAGAAGGTAAAGCAAAGCCGTGGCAGGAATACAAAGCGAAGCAAAACAAAGGAAAGCATGGCCTGAAAAAGCATGGCCAGGAAAGGCAACGCAGAGCAAGGCAAAGCAAAGCGGTGCAAACTCGTACAAGGAAAGTCCCAGCAGTGCCAGGAAACGTAGAGCAAAGTAAAGAAAGCAGTTTGAGGCGAGGCAAAGCAGAGCAGGGGTAGGAAAAGCAAAGCAGAGCAGAGAAAGTAAAACCAAGAGGTGCCAGGAATACGAAGCGAAGCAAGACAAAGGAAAGCATGGCCTGAAAAAGCAGGGCCAGGAAAAGCAAAGCGCGGCGAGGAAAACCAAAGCAAAAAGGTCCAAAAATAAAACAAAGCAATGCAATGAATATGTATCTAAAATTAAAAAAAAAAAAAAAAAAAAAAAAAGGCAAAAAAGACAACAAGCAAAGCAGGGCCAGGAAAAGCAAAGTAAAGCGTGTCCAGGAAAGGCAAAGCAGTGCAAGGCAGAGCAAAGCAAAGTGAAGTAGCACAAGGAAAAGCAAAGCAGTGCCAGGAAAGACAGAGCAAACAAAGCAAAGCAAAGCAATCTGAGGCAAAGCAAAGCAAAGCAGGGGCAAGAAAAGCAGAGGAAAGTAGAGAAGGAAAAGCAAAAGTGTGCCCGGAAGAGCAGAGCAAAGCAAAGCAGAGCAAGGAAAAAGAAAGAGAAGCGAAGCAAATGTAAGGAGCTGGCGGCCAGCCCTCCTGCCGGTTCCCAGTGTCTGCGGGGCAAAGACCGCAGGGCCCTCATGCCGGGTAGAGCTGGCGGCCAGACTCGGACGGTGGCTGTACCCTGCTCGCCCGCTCCCCGGCCTCCCTGACACCTCATAGTCCGCCGTGACAGTGGGCAAGAACCATGTCTTGCTTTACCTGGTTTTATCTTTATTTATTTATTTATTTATTGATTGTTGCCTTCCATCCACTGTAGTTGTGGGAATCATGTAGTTACTGATCGTCGTTCAAAACCTCACCCAACACCGTCCCCAGACGGGCAGCAGTGGGGCCCGCCTAGCGGCAGGCCACACGGCTGGGGCCACAGAACTGACCATGTCGGGTGGCCGGGCCTGCTGCCCCCACCCTCGAGTTGCGAGGGGACAGTGTCCGGGCTGCGGGGAGGCCCAGCTGTGTGTCTGAGGGTTTATGCGTTCCGAAATATACCGATCGCCTCATCGGCAAAATCGTCGGGACGGTCTGCAAAGGAAGCCTAGCGCAGCACAGGAGAGCAGAGAGATGAAGAGGAAAGCCGAGCAAGGCAAAGCAAAGCAGTGCAAACTTGTACAAGGAAAGTCCCAGCAGTGCCAGGAAACGTAGAGCAAATTTACGAAAGCAGTTTGAGGCAAGGCAAAGCACAGCAGGGGTAGGAAAAGCAGAGCAGAGCAGAGAAAGTAAAACCAAGAGGTGCCAGGAATACGAAGCAAAGCAAAACAAAGGAAAGCATGGCCTGAAAAAGCATGGCCAGGAAAAGCAAAGTGTGGCCAGGAAAACCAAAGCAAAAAGGTCCAAAAATAAAACAAAGCAATGCAATGAAAATGTATCTATACTAAAATAAAACAAACAAAGAAACAAACAAAACAAAAAAACTCAAAAAAAAGACCAAGCAAAGCAGGGCCAGGAAAAGCAAAGAAAAGCGTGTCCAGGAAAGGCAAAGCGGTGCAAGGCAGAGCAGAGCAAAGGAAAGTAGCACAAGGAAAAGCAAAGCAGGGCCAGGAAATGTAGAGCAAAAGAAAGAAAGCAGTTTGAGGAGGCAAGGCAAAGCACAGCAGGGGTAGGAAAAACAGAGCAGAGCAGAGAAAGTAAAACCAAGAGGTGCCTGGAATAAAAAGCAAAGCAAAACAAAGGAAAGCGTGGCCTGAAAAAGCACGGACAGGAAAGGCAAAGCAGAGCAAGGCAAAGCAAAGCAGTGCAAACTCGTACAAGGAAAGTCCCAGCAGGGCCAGGAAAGGTAGAGCAAAGTAACGAAAGCAGTTGGAGGCAAGGCAAAGCAGAGCAGAGAAAGTAAAACCTAGAGGTGCCAGGAATACAAAGCAAAGCGAAGCAAGACAAAGGAAAGCGTGGCCTGAAAAAGCAAAAGAAAACACGGCCAGTGGAGGCAAAGCAGAGCAAGGCAAAGCAAAGCAGTGCAAACTCGTACAAGGAAAGTCCCAGCAGTGCCAGGAAAGGTAGAGCAAAGTAAAGAAAGCAGTTTGAGGCGAGGCAAAGCACAGCAGGGGTAGGAAAAGCAAAGCAGAGTAGAGAAGGTAAAACCAAGAGGCGCCAGGAATACGAAGCAAAGGAAAACAAAGGAAAGCGTGGCCTGAAAAAGCAAAAGAAAGCATGCGCAGGGAAGGCAAAGCAGAGAAAGGGAAAGCAAGGCAGCACGAGGAAAACTAAAACAGTGTCAAAGAGGGAAGGCAAAGTAAAGCAAAACCAAACAAAGCACGGCCAGAAAAGCAGAGCAAGGCAAAGGAAAGCGAAGCAAAGTAGCACGAGGAAAAGCAAAGCATTGCCAGGAAAGACAAAGCAAACGAACCAAAGCAAAGCAATCTGAGGCAAAGCAAAGCAAAGCAGGGGCAGGAACAGCAGAGGAAAGGAGAGAAGGAAAAGCAAAAGTGTGCCCGGAAGAGCAGAGCAAAGCAAAGCAGAGCAAGGAAAAAGAAAGAGAAGCGAAGCAAATGTAAGGAGCTGGCGGCCAGCCCTCCTGCCGGTTCCCAGTGTCTGCGGGGCAAAGACCGCAGGGCCCTCATGCCGGGTAGAGCTGGCGGCCAGACTCGGACGGTGGCTGTACCCTGCTCGCCCGCTCCCCGGCCTCCCTGAACCCTCATAGTCCGCCGTGACAGCGGGCAAGAACCATGTCTTGCTTTACCTGATTTTTTTTTTTTTTTTTCCCCCCCTGCATTTATTTATTTATTTATTTATTCTTGCCTTCCATCCAATGTAGTTGTGGGAATCATGTAGTTACTGATCGTCGTTCAAAACCTCACCCAACACCGTCCCCAGACGGGGAGCAGTGGGGACCGCCTAGCGGCGGGCCACACGGCTGGGGCCACAGAACTGACCATGTCGGGTGGCCGGGCCTGCTGCCCCCACCCTCGAGTTGCGAGGGGACAGTGTCCGGGCTGCGGGGAGGCCCAGCTGTGTGTCTGAGGGTTTATGCGTTCCTAAATATACCCGATCGCCTCATTGGCAAAATCGTCGGGACAGTCTGCAAAGGAAGCCTAGCGCAGCACAGGAGAGCAGAGCAATGAAGAGGAAAGCCGAGCAAGGCAAAGCAAAGCAGTGCAAACTTGTACAAGGAAAGTCCCAGCAGTGCCAGGAAAGGTAGAGCAAAGTAAAGAAAGCAGTTTGAGGCGAGACAAAGCACAACAGGGGTAGGAAAAGCAAAGCAGAGCAGAGAAGGTAAAGCAAAGTCGTGGCAGGAATACGAAGCAAAGCAAAACAAAGGAAAGCGTGGCCCGAAAAAGCATGGCCAGGAAAGGCAACGCAGAGCAAGGCAAAGCAAAGCAATGCAAACTCGTACAAGGAAAGTCCCAGCAGTGCCAGGAAACGTAGAGCAAAGTAAAGAAAGCAGTTTGAGGCGAGACAAAGCACAACAGGGGTAGGAAAAGCAAAGCAGAGCAGAGAAGGTAAAGCAAAGTCGTGGCAGGAATACGAAGCAAAGCAAAACAAAGGAAAGCATGGCCTGAAAAAGCAGGGCCAGGAAAAGCAAAGCGTGGCCAGGAAAACCAAAGCAAAAAGGTCCAAAAATAAAACAAAGCAATGCAATGAAAATGTATCTATACTAAAATAAAACAAACAAAGAAACAAACAAAGAAAACAAAAAAACGCAAAAAAAAGACCAAGCAAAGCAGGGCCAGGAAAAGCAAAGAAAAGCGTGTCCAGGAAAGGCAAAGCGGTGCAAGGCAGAGCAGAGCAAAGGAAAGTAGCACAAGGAAAAGCAAAGCAGGGCCAGGAAATGTAGAGCAAAAGAAAGAAAGCAGTTTGAGGCGAGACAAAGCACAACAGGGGTAGGAAAAGCAAAGCAGAGCAGAAAAGGTAAAGCAAAGTCGTGGCAGGAATACGAAGCAAAGCAAAACAAAGGAAAGCATGGCCTGAAAAAGCATGGCCAGGAAAAGCAAAGCGTGGCCAGGAAAACCAAAGCAAAAAGGTCCAAAAATAAAACAAAGCAATGCAATGAAAATGTATCTATACTAAAATAAAACAAACAAACAAACAAACAAAGAAAACAAAAAAACGCAAAAAAAAGACCAAGCAAAGCAGGGCCAGGAAAAGCAAAGAAAAGCGTGTCCAGGAAAGGCAAAGCGGTGCAAGGCAGAGCAGAGCAAAGGAAAGTAGCACAAGGAAAAGCAAAGCAGGGCCAGGAAATGTAGAGCAAAAGAAAGAAAGCAGTTTGAGGCGAGACAAAGCACAACAGGGGTAGGAAAAGCAAAGCAGAGCAGAAAAGGTAAAGCAAAGTCGTGGCAGGAATACGAAGCAAAGCAAAACAAAGGAAAGCATGGCCTGAAAAAGCATGGCCAGGAAAAGCAAAGCGTGGCCAGGAAAACCAAAGCAAAAAGGTCCAAAAATAAAACAAAGCAATGCAATGAAAATGTATCTATACTAAAATAAAACAAACAAACAAACAAACAAAGAAAACAAAAAAACGCAAAAAAAAGACCAAGCAAAGCAGGGCCAGGAAAAGCAAAGAAAAGCGTGTCCAGGAAAGGCAAAGCGGTGCAAGGCAGAGCAAAGCAAAGGAAAGTAGCACAGGGAAAAGCAAAGCAGGGCCAGGAAATGTAGAGCAAAAGAAAGAAAGCAGTTTGAGGAGGCAAGGCAAAGCACAGCAGGGGTAGGAAAAGCAGAGCAGAGCAGAGAAAGTAAAACCAAGAGGTGCCTGGAATAAAAAGCAAAGCAAAACAAAGGAAAGCGTGGCCTGAAAAAGCACGGACAGGAAAGGCAAAGCAGAGCAAGGCAAAGCAAAGCAGTGCAAACTCGTACAAGGAAAGTCCCAGCAGGGCCAGGAAAGGTAGAGCAAAGTAACGAAAGCAGTTGGAGGCAAGGCAAAGCAGAGCAGAGAAAGTAAAACCTAGAGGTGCCAGGAATACAAAGCAAAGCGAAGCAAGACAAAGGAAAGCGTGGCCTGAAAAAGCAAAAGAAAACACGGCCAGTGGAGGCAAAGCAGAGCAAGGCAAAGCAAAGCAGTGCAAACTCGTACAAGGAAAGTCCCAGCAGTGCCAGGAAAGGTAGAGCAAAGTAAAGAAAGCAGTTTGAGGCGAGGCAAAGCACAGCAGGGGTAGGAAAAGCAAAGCAGAGCAGAGAAGGTAAGACCAAGAGGCGCCAGGAATACGAAGCAAAGGAAAACAAAGGAAAGCATGGCCTGAAAAAGCATGGCCAGGAAAGGCAACGCAGAGCAAGGCAAAGCAAAGCAGTGCAAACTCGTACAAGGAAAGTCCCAGCAGTGCCAGGAAAGGTAGAGCAAAGTAAAGAAAGCAGTTTGAGGCGAGGCAAAGCACAGCAGGGGTAGGAAAAGCAAAGCAGAGAAGAGAAGGTAAAACCAAGAGGTGCCAGGAATACGAAGCAAAGGAAAACAAAGGAAAGCGTGGCCTGAAAAAGCATGGCCAGGAAAGGCAAAGCAGAGCAAGGCAAAGCAAAGCAGTGCAAACTCGTACAAGGAAAGTCCCAGCAGTGCCAGGAAAGGTAGAGCAAACTAACGAAAGCAGTTTGAGGCAAGGCAAAGCACAGCAGGGGTAGGAAAAGCAAAGCAGAGCAGAGAAGGTAAAGCAAAGCCGTGGCAGGAATACAAAGCAAAGCAAAACAAAGGAAAGCGTGGCCTGAAAAAGCAAAAGAAAACATGGCCCGTGGAGGCAAACTAGAGCAAGGCAAAGCAAAGCAAAGCAAAGCGAAGTAGCACGAGGAAAAGCATAACATTGCCAGGAAAGACAAAGCAAACAAAGCAAAGCAAAGCAATCTGAGGCAAAGCAAAGCAAAGCAGGGGCAGGAACAGCGGAGGAAAGTAGAGAAGGAAAAGCAAAAGTGTGCCCGGAAGAGCAGAGCAGAGCAAAGCAAAGCAGAGCAAGGAAAAACAAAGAGAAGCGAAGCACATGTAAGGAGCTGGCGGCCAGCCCTCCTGCCGGTTCCCAGTGTCTGCGGGGCAAAGACCGCAGGGCCCTCATGCCGGGTAGAGCTGGCGGCCAGACTCGGACGGTGGCTGTACCCTGCTCGCCCGCTCCCCGGCCTCCCTGACACCTCTTAGTCCGCCGTGACAGTGGGCAAGAACCATGTCTTGCTTTACCTGGTTTTATCTTTATTTATTTATTTATTTATTTATTTATTGATTGTTGCCTTCCATCCAATGTAGTTGTGGGAATCATGTAGTTACTTACCGTCGTTGAAAACCTCACCCAACGCCGTCCCCAGACGAATAGCAGTGGGGCCCGCCTAGCGGCAGGCCACACGGCTGGGGCCACAGAACTGACCATGTCGGGTGGCCGGGCCTGCTGCCCCCACCCTCGAGTTGCGAGGGGACAGTGTCCGGGCTGCGGGGAGGCCCAGCTGTGTGTCTGAGGGTTTATGCGTTCCGAAATATACCGATCGCCTCATCGGCAAAATCGTCGGGACGGTCTGCAAAGGAAGCCTAGCGCAGCACAGGAGAGCAGAGAAATGAAGAGGAAAGCCGAGCAAGGCAAAGCAAAGCAGTGCAAACTCGTACAAGGAAAGTCCCAGCAGTGCCAGGAAACGTAGAGCAGAGTAAAGAGAGCAGTTTGAGGCGAGGCAAAGCAAAGCAGGGGTAGGAAAAGCAAAGCAGAGCAGAGAAGGTAAAGCAAAGCCGTGGCAGGAAAACAAAGCGAAGCAAGACAAGGGAAAGCATGGCCTGAAAAAGCATGGTCAGGAAAGGCAACGCAGAGCAAGGCAAAGCGAAGCAGTGCAAGCTTGTACAAGGAAAGTCCCAGCAGTGCCAGGAAACGTAGAGCAAAGTAAAGAAAGCAGTTGGAGGCGAGGCAAAGCACAGCAGGTGTAGGAAAAGCAAAGCAGAGCAGAGAAAGTAAAACCAAGAGGTGCCAGGAATACAAAGCAGAGCAAGACAAAGGAAAGCGTGGCCTGAAAAAGCGTGGCCAGGAAAGGCAAAGCAGAGCAAGGCAAAGAGAAGCAGTGCAAACTCGTACAAGGAAAGTCCCAGCATTGCCAGGAAACGTAGAGCGAAGTAAGGAAAGCAGTTTGAGGCAAGGCAAAGCACTGCAGGCGTAGGAAAAGCAGAGCAGAGCAGAGAAAGTAAAACCAAGAGGTGCCAGGAATAAAAGCAGAGCAAGACAAAGGAAAGCGTGGCCTGAAAAAGCATGGCCAGGAAAAGCAAAGCGCAGCGAGGAAAACCAAAGCCAAAAGGTCCAAAAATAAAACAAAGCAATGCAATGAATATGTATCTAAAGTAAAAAAAAAAAAAAAAAAAAAAAAAAAAAAAAAAAAGGCAAAAAAGACAACAAGCAAAGCAGGGCCAAGAAAAGCAAAGAAAAGCGTGTCCAGGAAAGGCAAAGCGGTGCAAGGCAGAGCAAAGGAAAGGAAAGTAGCACAAGGAAAAGCAAAGCAGTGCCAGGAAATGTAGAGCAAAAGAAAGAAAGCAGTTTGAGGAGGCAAGGCAAAGCACAGCAGGGTTAGGAAAAGAAAGCAACGTAGAGAAGGAAAAGCAAAGCAGTGCCAGGAATACAAAGCAAAGCAAAACAAAGGAAAGCATGGCCTGAAAAAGCATGGCCAGGAAAGGCAACGCAGAGCAAGGCAAAGCAAAGCAGTGCGAACTCGTACAAGGAAAGTCCCAGCAGTGCCAGGAAACGTAGAGCAAAGTAAAGAAAGCAGTTTGAGGCGAGGCAAAGCACAGCAGGGGTAGGAAAAGCAAAGCAGAGCAGAGAAGGTAAAGCAAAGCCGTGGCAGGAATACAAAGCGAAGCAAAACAAAGGAAAGCATGGCCTGAAAAAGCATGGCCAGGAAAGGCAACGCAGAGCAAGGCAAAGCAAAGCGGTGCAAACTCGTACAAGGAAAGTCCCAGCAGTGCCAGGAAACGTAGAGCAAAGTAAAGAAAGCAGTTTGAGGCGAGGCAAAGCAGAGCAGGGGTAGGAAAAGCAAAGCAGAGCAGAGAAAGTAAAACCAAGAGGTGCCAGGAATACGAAGCGAAGCAAGACAAAGGAAAGCATGGCCTGAAAAAGCAGGGCCAGGAAAAGCAAAGCGCGGCGAGGAAAACCAAAGCAAAAAGGTCCAAAAATAAAACAAAGCAATGCAATGAATATGTATCTAAAATTAAAAAAAAAAAAAAAAAAAAAAAAGGCAAAAAAGACAACAAGCAAAGCAGGGCCAGGAAAAGCAAAGTAAAGCGTGTCCAGGAAAGGCAAAGCAGTGCAAGGCAGAGCAAAGCAAAGTGAAGTAGCACAAGGAAAAGCAAAGCAGTGCCAGGAAAGACAGAGCAAACAAAGCAAAGCAAAGCAATCTGAGGCAAAGCAAAGCAAAGCAGGGGCAAGAAAAGCAGAGGAAAGTAGAGAAGGAAAAGCAAAAGTGTGCCCGGAAGAGCAGAGCAAAGCAAAGCAGAGCAAGGAAAAAGAAAGAGAAGCGAAGCAAATGTAAGGAGCTGGCGGCCAGCCCTCCTGCCGGTTCCCAGTGTCTGCGGGGCAAAGACCGCAGGGCCCTCATGCCGGGTAGAGCTGGCGGCCAGACTCGGACGGTGGCTGTACCCTGCTCGCCCGCTCCCCGGCCTCCCTGACACCTCATAGTCCGCCGTGACAGTGGGCAAGAACCATGTCTTGCTTTACCTGGTTTTATCTTTATTTATTTATTTATTTATTGATTGTTGCCTTCCATCCACTGTAGTTGTGGGAATCATGTAGTTACTGATCGTCGTTCAAAACCTCACCCAACACCGTCCCCAGACGGGCAGCAGTGGGGCCCGCCTAGCGGCAGGCCACACGGCTGGGGCCACAGAACTGACCATGTCGGGTGGCCGGGCCTGCTGCCCCCACCCTCGAGTTGCGAGGGGACAGTGTCCGGGCTGCGGGGAGGCCCAGCTGTGTGTCTGAGGGTTTATGCGTTCCGAAATATACCGATCGCCTCATCGGCAAAATCGTCGGGACGGTCTGCAAAGGAAGCCTAGCGCAGCACAGGAGAGCAGAGAGATGAAGAGGAAAGCCGAGCAAGGCAAAGCAAAGCAGTGCAAACTTGTACAAGGAAAGTCCCAGCAGTGCCAGGAAACGTAGAGCAAATTTACGAAAGCAGTTTGAGGCAAGGCAAAGCACAGCAGGGGTAGGAAAAGCAGAGCAGAGCAGAGAAAGTAAAACCAAGAGGTGCCAGGAATACGAAGCAAAGCAAAACAAAGGAAAGCATGGCCTGAAAAAGCATGGCCAGGAAAAGCAAAGTGTGGCCAGGAAAACCAAAGCAAAAAGGTCCAAAAATAAAACAAAGCAATGCAATGAAAATGTATCTATACTAAAATAAAACAAACAAAGAAACAAACAAAACAAAAAAACTCAAAAAAAAGACCAAGCAAAGCAGGGCCAGGAAAAGCAAAGAAAAGCGTGTCCAGGAAAGGCAAAGCGGTGCAAGGCAGAGCAGAGCAAAGGAAAGTAGCACAAGGAAAAGCAAAGCAGGGCCAGGAAATGTAGAGCAAAAGAAAGAAAGCAGTTTGAGGAGGCAAGGCAAAGCACAGCAGGGGTAGGAAAAACAGAGCAGAGCAGAGAAAGTAAAACCAAGAGGTGCCTGGAATAAAAAGCAAAGCAAAACAAAGGAAAGCGTGGCCTGAAAAAGCACGGACAGGAAAGGCAAAGCAGAGCAAGGCAAAGCAAAGCAGTGCAAACTCGTACAAGGAAAGTCCCAGCAGGGCCAGGAAAGGTAGAGCAAAGTAACGAAAGCAGTTGGAGGCAAGGCAAAGCAGAGCAGAGAAAGTAAAACCTAGAGGTGCCAGGAATACAAAGCAAAGCGAAGCAAGACAAAGGAAAGCGTGGCCTGAAAAAGCAAAAGAAAACACGGCCAGTGGAGGCAAAGCAGAGCAAGGCAAAGCAAAGCAGTGCAAACTCGTACAAGGAAAGTCCCAGCAGTGCCAGGAAAGGTAGAGCAAAGTAAAGAAAGCAGTTTGAGGCGAGGCAAAGCACAGCAGGGGTAGGAAAAGCAAAGCAGAGTAGAGAAGGTAAAACCAAGAGGCGCCAGGAATACGAAGCAAAGGAAAACAAAGGAAAGCGTGGCCTGAAAAAGCAAAAGAAAGCATGCGCAGGGAAGGCAAAGCAGAGAAAGGGAAAGCAAGGCAGCACGAGGAAAACTAAAACAGTGTCAAAGAGGGAAGGCAAAGTAAAGCAAAACCAAACAAAGCACGGCCAGAAAAGCAGAGCAAGGCAAAGGAAAGCGAAGCAAAGTAGCACGAGGAAAAGCAAAGCATTGCCAGGAAAGACAAAGCAAACGAACCAAAGCAAAGCAATCTGAGGCAAAGCAAAGCAAAGCAGGGGCAGGAACAGCAGAGGAAAGGAGAGAAGGAAAAGCAAAAGTGTGCCCGGAAGAGCAGAGCAAAGCAAAGCAGAGCAAGGAAAAAGAAAGAGAAGCGAAGCAAATGTAAGGAGCTGGCGGCCAGCCCTCCTGCCGGTTCCCAGTGTCTGCGGGGCAAAGACCGCAGGGCCCTCATGCCGGGTAGAGCTGGCGGCCAGACTCGGACGGTGGCTGTACCCTGCTCGCCCGCTCCCCGGCCTCCCTGAACCCTCATAGTCCGCCGTGACAGCGGGCAAGAACCATGTCTTGCTTTACCTGATTTTTTTTTTTTTTTTTCCCCCCCTGCATTTATTTATTTATTTATTTATTCTTGCCTTCCATCCAATGTAGTTGTGGGAATCATGTAGTTACTGATCGTCGTTCAAAACCTCACCCAACACCGTCCCCAGACGGGGAGCAGTGGGGACCGCCTAGCGGCGGGCCACACGGCTGGGGCCACAGAACTGACCATGTCGGGTGGCCGGGCCTGCTGCCCCCACCCTCGAGTTGCGAGGGGACAGTGTCCGGGCTGCGGGGAGGCCCAGCTGTGTGTCTGAGGGTTTATGCGTTCCTAAATATACCCGATCGCCTCATTGGCAAAATCGTCGGGACAGTCTGCAAAGGAAGCCTAGCGCAGCACAGGAGAGCAGAGCAATGAAGAGGAAAGCCGAGCAAGGCAAAGCAAAGCAGTGCAAACTTGTACAAGGAAAGTCCCAGCAGTGCCAGGAAAGGTAGAGCAAAGTAAAGAAAGCAGTTTGAGGCGAGACAAAGCACAACAGGGGTAGGAAAAGCAAAGCAGAGCAGAGAAGGTAAAGCAAAGTCGTGGCAGGAATACGAAGCAAAGCAAAACAAAGGAAAGCGTGGCCCGAAAAAGCATGGCCAGGAAAGGCAACGCAGAGCAAGGCAAAGCAAAGCAATGCAAACTCGTACAAGGAAAGTCCCAGCAGTGCCAGGAAACGTAGAGCAAAGTAAAGAAAGCAGTTTGAGGCGAGACAAAGCACAACAGGGGTAGGAAAAGCAAAGCAGAGCAGAGAAGGTAAAGCAAAGTCGTGGCAGGAATACGAAGCAAAGCAAAACAAAGGAAAGCATGGCCTGAAAAAGCAGGGCCAGGAAAAGCAAAGCGTGGCCAGGAAAACCAAAGCAAAAAGGTCCAAAAATAAAACAAAGCAATGCAATGAAAATGTATCTATACTAAAATAAAACAAACAAAGAAACAAACAAAGAAAACAAAAAAACGCAAAAAAAAGACCAAGCAAAGCAGGGCCAGGAAAAGCAAAGAAAAGCGTGTCCAGGAAAGGCAAAGCGGTGCAAGGCAGAGCAGAGCAAAGGAAAGTAGCACAAGGAAAAGCAAAGCAGGGCCAGGAAATGTAGAGCAAAAGAAAGAAAGCAGTTTGAGGCGAGACAAAGCACAACAGGGGTAGGAAAAGCAAAGCAGAGCAGAAAAGGTAAAGCAAAGTCGTGGCAGGAATACGAAGCAAAGCAAAACAAAGGAAAGCATGGCCTGAAAAAGCATGGCCAGGAAAAGCAAAGCGTGGCCAGGAAAACCAAAGCAAAAAGGTCCAAAAATAAAACAAAGCAATGCAATGAAAATGTATCTATACTAAAATAAAACAAACAAACAAACAAACAAAGAAAACAAAAAAACGCAAAAAAAAGACCAAGCAAAGCAGGGCCAGGAAAAGCAAAGAAAAGCGTGTCCAGGAAAGGCAAAGCGGTGCAAGGCAGAGCAGAGCAAAGGAAAGTAGCACAAGGAAAAGCAAAGCAGGGCCAGGAAATGTAGAGCAAAAGAAAGAAAGCAGTTTGAGGCGAGACAAAGCACAACAGGGGTAGGAAAAGCAAAGCAGAGCAGAAAAGGTAAAGCAAAGTCGTGGCAGGAATACGAAGCAAAGCAAAACAAAGGAAAGCATGGCCTGAAAAAGCATGGCCAGGAAAAGCAAAGCGTGGCCAGGAAAACCAAAGCAAAAAGGTCCAAAAATAAAACAAAGCAATGCAATGAAAATGTATCTATACTAAAATAAAACAAACAAACAAACAAACAAAGAAAACAAAAAAACGCAAAAAAAAGACCAAGCAAAGCAGGGCCAGGAAAAGCAAAGAAAAGCGTGTCCAGGAAAGGCAAAGCGGTGCAAGGCAGAGCAAAGCAAAGGAAAGTAGCACAGGGAAAAGCAAAGCAGGGCCAGGAAATGTAGAGCAAAAGAAAGAAAGCAGTTTGAGGAGGCAAGGCAAAGCACAGCAGGGGTAGGAAAAGCAGAGCAGAGCAGAGAAAGTAAAACCAAGAGGTGCCTGGAATAAAAAGCAAAGCAAAACAAAGGAAAGCGTGGCCTGAAAAAGCACGGACAGGAAAGGCAAAGCAGAGCAAGGCAAAGCAAAGCAGTGCAAACTCGTACAAGGAAAGTCCCAGCAGGGCCAGGAAAGGTAGAGCAAAGTAACGAAAGCAGTTGGAGGCAAGGCAAAGCAGAGCAGAGAAAGTAAAACCTAGAGGTGCCAGGAATACAAAGCAAAGCGAAGCAAGACAAAGGAAAGCGTGGCCTGAAAAAGCAAAAGAAAACACGGCCAGTGGAGGCAAAGCAGAGCAAGGCAAAGCAAAGCAGTGCAAACTCGTACAAGGAAAGTCCCAGCAGTGCCAGGAAAGGTAGAGCAAAGTAAAGAAAGCAGTTTGAGGCGAGGCAAAGCACAGCAGGGGTAGGAAAAGCAAAGCAGAGCAGAGAAGGTAAGACCAAGAGGCGCCAGGAATACGAAGCAAAGGAAAACAAAGGAAAGCATGGCCTGAAAAAGCATGGCCAGGAAAGGCAACGCAGAGCAAGGCAAAGCAAAGCAGTGCAAACTCGTACAAGGAAAGTCCCAGCAGTGCCAGGAAAGGTAGAGCAAAGTAAAGAAAGCAGTTTGAGGCGAGGCAAAGCACAGCAGGGGTAGGAAAAGCAAAGCAGAGAAGAGAAGGTAAAACCAAGAGGTGCCAGGAATACGAAGCAAAGGAAAACAAAGGAAAGCGTGGCCTGAAAAAGCATGGCCAGGAAAGGCAAAGCAGAGCAAGGCAAAGCAAAGCAGTGCAAACTCGTACAAGGAAAGTCCCAGCAGTGCCAGGAAAGGTAGAGCAAACTAACGAAAGCAGTTTGAGGCAAGGCAAAGCACAGCAGGGGTAGGAAAAGCAAAGCAGAGCAGAGAAGGTAAAGCAAAGCCGTGGCAGGAATACAAAGCAAAGCAAAACAAAGGAAAGCGTGGCCTGAAAAAGCAAAAGAAAACATGGCCCGTGGAGGCAAACTAGAGCAAGGCAAAGCAAAGCAAAGCAAAGCGAAGTAGCACGAGGAAAAGCATAACATTGCCAGGAAAGACAAAGCAAACAAAGCAAAGCAAAGCAATCTGAGGCAAAGCAAAGCAAAGCAGGGGCAGGAACAGCGGAGGAAAGTAGAGAAGGAAAAGCAAAAGTGTGCCCGGAAGAGCAGAGCAGAGCAAAGCAAAGCAGAGCAAGGAAAAACAAAGAGAAGCGAAGCACATGTAAGGAGCTGGCGGCCAGCCCTCCTGCCGGTTCCCAGTGTCTGCGGGGCAAAGACCGCAGGGCCCTCATGCCGGGTAGAGCTGGCGGCCAGACTCGGACGGTGGCTGTACCCTGCTCGCCCGCTCCCCGGCCTCCCTGACACCTCTTAGTCCGCCGTGACAGTGGGCAAGAACCATGTCTTGCTTTACCTGGTTTTATCTTTATTTATTTATTTATTTATTTATTTATTGATTGTTGCCTTCCATCCAATGTAGTTGTGGGAATCATGTAGTTACTTACCGTCGTTGAAAACCTCACCCAACGCCGTCCCCAGACGAATAGCAGTGGGGCCCGCCTAGCGGCAGGCCACACGGCTGGGGCCACAGAACTGACCATGTCGGGTGGCCGGGCCTGCTGCCCCCACCCTCGAGTTGCGAGGGGACAGTGTCCGGGCTGCGGGGAGGCCCAGCTGTGTGTCTGAGGGTTTATGCGTTCCGAAATATACCGATCGCCTCATCGGCAAAATCGTCGGGACGGTCTGCAAAGGAAGCCTAGCGCAGCACAGGAGAGCAGAGAAATGAAGAGGAAAGCCGAGCAAGGCAAAGCAAAGCAGTGCAAACTCGTACAAGGAAAGTCCCAGCAGTGCCAGGAAACGTAGAGCAGAGTAAAGAGAGCAGTTTGAGGCGAGGCAAAGCAAAGCAGGGGTAGGAAAAGCAAAGCAGAGCAGAGAAGGTAAAGCAAAGCCGTGGCAGGAAAACAAAGCGAAGCAAGACAAGGGAAAGCATGGCCTGAAAAAGCATGGTCAGGAAAGGCAACGCAGAGCAAGGCAAAGCGAAGCAGTGCAAGCTTGTACAAGGAAAGTCCCAGCAGTGCCAGGAAACGTAGAGCAAAGTAAAGAAAGCAGTTGGAGGCGAGGCAAAGCACAGCAGGTGTAGGAAAAGCAAAGCAGAGCAGAGAAAGTAAAACCAAGAGGTGCCAGGAATACAAAGCAGAGCAAGACAAAGGAAAGCGTGGCCTGAAAAAGCGTGGCCAGGAAAGGCAAAGCAGAGCAAGGCAAAGAGAAGCAGTGCAAACTCGTACAAGGAAAGTCCCAGCATTGCCAGGAAACGTAGAGCGAAGTAAGGAAAGCAGTTTGAGGCAAGGCAAAGCACTGCAGGCGTAGGAAAAGCAGAGCAGAGCAGAGAAAGTAAAACCAAGAGGTGCCAGGAATAAAAGCAGAGCAAGACAAAGGAAAGCGTGGCCTGAAAAAGCGTGTCCAGGAAAGGCAAAGCGGTGCAAGGCAGAGCAAAGGAAAGGAAAGTAGCACAAGGAAAAGCAAAGCAGTGCCAGGAAATGTAGAGCAAAAGAAAGAAAGCAGTTTGAGGAGGCAAGGCAAAGCACAGCAGGGTTAGGAAAAGAAAGCAACGTAGAGAAGGAAAAGCAAAGCAGTGCCAGGAATACAAAGCAAAGCAAAACAAAGGAAAGCATGGCCTGAAAAAGCATGGCCAGGAAAGGCAACGCAGAGCAAGGCAAAGCAAAGCAGTGCGAACTCGTACAAGGAAAGTCCCAGCAGTGCCAGGAAACGTAGAGCAAAGTAAAGAAAGCAGTTTGAGGCGAGGCAAAGCACAGCAGGGGTAGGAAAAGCAAAGCAGAGCAGAGAAGGTAAAGCAAAGCCGTGGCAGGAATACAAAGCGAAGCAAAACAAAGGAAAGCATGGCCTGAAAAAGCATGGCCAGGAAAGGCAACGCAGAGCAAGGCAAAGCAAAGCGGTGCAAACTCGTACAAGGAAAGTCCCAGCAGTGCCAGGAAACGTAGAGCAAAGTAAAGAAAGCAGTTTGAGGCGAGGCAAAGCAGAGCAGGGGTAGGAAAAGCAAAGCAGAGCAGAGAAAGTAAAACCAAGAGGTGCCAGGAATACGAAGCGAAGCAAGACAAAGGAAAGCATGGCCTGAAAAAGCAGGGCCAGGAAAAGCAAAGCGCGGCGAGGAAAACCAAAGCAAAAAGGTCCAAAAATAAAACAAAGCAATGCAATGAATATGTATCTAAAATTAAAAAAAAAAAAAAAATAAAAAAAAAGGCAAAAAAGACAACAAGCAAAGCAGGGCCAGGAAAAGCAAAGTAAAGCGTGTCCAGGAAAGGCAAAGCAGTGCAAGGCAGAGCAAAGCAAAGTGAAGTAGCACAAGGAAAAGCAAAGCAGTGCCAGGAAAGACAGAGCAAACAAAGCAAAGCAAAGCAATCTGAGGCAAAGCAAAGCAAAGCAGGGGCAAGAAAAGCAGAGGAAAGTAGAGAAGGAAAAGCAAAAGTGTGCCCGGAAGAGCAGAGCAAAGCAAAGCAGAGCAAGGAAAAAGAAAGAGAAGCGAAGCAAATGTAAGGAGCTGGCGGCCAGCCCTCCTGCCGGTTCCCAGTGTCTGCGGGGCAAAGACCGCAGGGCCCTCATGCCGGGTAGAGCTGGCGGCCAGACTCGGACGGTGGCTGTACCCTGCTCGCCCGCTCCCCGGCCTCCCTGACACCTCATAGTCCGCCGTGACAGTGGGCAAGAACCATGTCTTGCTTTACCTGGTTTTATCTTTATTTATTTATTTATTTATTGATTGTTGCCTTCCATCCACTGTAGTTGTGGGAATCATGTAGTTACTGATCGTCGTTCAAAACCTCACCCAACACCGTCCCCAGACGGGCAGCAGTGGGGCCCGCCTAGCGGCAGGCCACACGGCTGGGGCCACAGAACTGACCATGTCGGGTGGCCGGGCCTGCTGCCCCCACCCTCGAGTTGCGAGGGGACAGTGTCCGGGCTGCGGGGAGGCCCAGCTGTGTGTCTGAGGGTTTATGCGTTCCGAAATATACCGATCGCCTCATCGGCAAAATCGTCGGGACGGTCTGCAAAGGAAGCCTAGCGCAGCACAGGAGAGCAGAGAGATGAAGAGGAAAGCCGAGCAAGGCAAAGCAAAGCAGTGCAAACTTGTACAAGGAAAGTCCCAGCAGTGCCAGGAAACGTAGAGCAAATTTACGAAAGCAGTTTGAGGCAAGGCAAAGCACAGCAGGGGTAGGAAAAGCAGAGCAGAGCAGAGAAAGTAAAACCAAGAGGTGCCAGGAATACGAAGCAAAGCAAAACAAAGGAAAGCATGGCCTGAAAAAGCATGGCCAGGAAAAGCAAAGTGTGGCCAGGAAAACCAAAGCAAAAAGGTCCAAAAATAAAACAAAGCAATGCAATGAAAATGTATCTATACTAAAATAAAACAAACAAAGAAACAAACAAAACAAAAAAACTCAAAAAAAAGACCAAGCAAAGCAGGGCCAGGAAAAGCAAAGAAAAGCGTGTCCAGGAAAGGCAAAGCGGTGCAAGGCAGAGCAGAGCAAAGGAAAGTAGCACAAGGAAAAGCAAAGCAGGGCCAGGAAATGTAGAGCAAAAGAAAGAAAGCAGTTTGAGGAGGCAAGGCAAAGCACAGCAGGGGTAGGAAAAACAGAGCAGAGCAGAGAAAGTAAAACCAAGAGGTGCCTGGAATAAAAAGCAAAGCAAAACAAAGGAAAGCGTGGCCTGAAAAAGCACGGACAGGAAAGGCAAAGCAGAGCAAGGCAAAGCAAAGCAGTGCAAACTCGTACAAGGAAAGTCCCAGCAGGGCCAGGAAAGGTAGAGCAAAGTAACGAAAGCAGTTGGAGGCAAGGCAAAGCAGAGCAGAGAAAGTAAAACCTAGAGGTGCCAGGAATACAAAGCAAAGCGAAGCAAGACAAAGGAAAGCGTGGCCTGAAAAAGCAAAAGAAAACACGGCCAGTGGAGGCAAAGCAGAGCAAGGCAAAGCAAAGCAGTGCAAACTCGTACAAGGAAAGTCCCAGCAGTGCCAGGAAAGGTAGAGCAAAGTAAAGAAAGCAGTTTGAGGCGAGGCAAAGCACAGCAGGGGTAGGAAAAGCAAAGCAGAGTAGAGAAGGTAAAACCAAGAGGCGCCAGGAATACGAAGCAAAGGAAAACAAAGGAAAGCGTGGCCTGAAAAAGCAAAAGAAAGCATGCGCAGGGAAGGCAAAGCAGAGAAAGGGAAAGCAAGGCAGCACGAGGAAAACTAAAACAGTGTCAAAGAGGGAAGGCAAAGTAAAGCAAAACCAAACAAAGCACGGCCAGAAAAGCAGAGCAAGGCAAAGGAAAGCGAAGCAAAGTAGCACGAGGAAAAGCAAAGCATTGCCAGGAAAGACAAAGCAAACGAACCAAAGCAAAGCAATCTGAGGCAAAGCAAAGCAAAGCAGGGGCAGGAACAGCAGAGGAAAGGAGAGAAGGAAAAGCAAAAGTGTGCCCGGAAGAGCAGAGCAAAGCAAAGCAGAGCAAGGAAAAAGAAAGAAGCGAAGCAAATGTAAGGAGCTGGCGGCCAGCCCTCCTGCCGGTTCCCAGTGTCTGCGGGGCAAAGACCGCAGGGCCCTCATGCCGGGTAGAGCTGGCGGCCAGACTCGGACGGTGGCTGTACCCTGCTCGCCCGCTCCCCGGCCTCCCTGAACCCTCATAGTCCGCCGTGACAGCGGGCAAGAACCATGTCTTGCTTTACCTGATTTTTTTTTTTTTTTTTTTTCCCCCCTGCATTTATTTATTTATTTATTTATTCTTGCCTTCCATCCAATGTAGTTGTGGGAATCATGTAGTTACTGATCGTCGTTCAAAACCTCACCCAACACCGTCCCTAGACGGGGAGCCGTGGGGACCGCCTAGCGGCGGGCCACACGGCTGGGGCCACAGAACTGACCATGTCGGGTGGCCGGGCCTGCTGCCCCCACCCTCGAGTTGCGAGGGGACAGTGTCCGGGCTGCGGGGAGGCCCAGCTGTGTGTCTGAGGGTTTATGCGTTCCTAAATATACCGATAGCCTCATTGGCAAAATCGTCGGGACAGTCTGCAAAGGAAGCCTAGCGCAGCACAGGAGAGCAGAGCAATGAAGAGGAAAGCCGAGCAAGGCAAAGCAAAGCAGTGCAAACTTGTACAAGGAAAGTCCCAGCAGTGCCAGGAAAGGTAGAGCAAATTTACGAAAGCAGTTTGAGGCGAGACAAAGCACAACAGGGGTAGGAAAAGCAAAGCAGAGCAGAGAAGGTAAAGCAAAGTCGTGGCAGGAATACGAAGCAAAGCAAAACAAAGGAAAGCATGGCCTGAAAAAGCATGGCCAGGAAAGGCAACGCAGAGCAAGGCAAAGCAAAGCAGTGCAAACTCGTACAAGGAAAGTCCCAGCAGTGCCAGGAAACGTAGAGCAAAGTAAAGAAAGCAGTTTGAGGCGAGACAAAGCACAACAGGGGTAGGAAAAGCAAAGCAGAGCAGAGAAGGTAAAGCAAAGTCGTGGCAGGAATACGAAGCAAAGCAAAACAAAGGAAAGCATGGCCTGAAAAAGCATGGCCAGGAAAAGCAAAGCGTGGCCAGGAAAACCAAAGCAAAAAGGTCCAAAAATAAAACAAAGCAATGCAATGAAAATGTATCTATACTAAAATAAAACAAACAAAGAAACAAACAAAGAAAACAAAAAAACGCAAAAAAAAGACCAAGCAAAGCAGGGCCAGGAAAAGCAAAGAAAAGCGTGTCCAGGAAAGGCAAAGCGGTGCAAGGCAGAGCAGAGCAAAGGAAAGTAGCACAAGGAAAAGCAAAGCAGGGCCAGGAAATGTAGAGCAAAAGAAAGAAAGCAGTTTGAGGCGAGACAAAGCACAACAGGGGTAGGAAAAGCAAAGCAGAGCAGAAAAGGTAAAGCAAAGTCGTGGCAGGAATACGAAGCAAAGCAAAACAAAGGAAAGCATGGCCTGAAAAAGCATGGCCAGGAAAAGCAAAGCGTGGCCAGGAAAACCAAAGCAAAAAGGTCCAAAAATAAAACAAAGCAATGCAATGAAAATGTATCTATACTAAAATAAAACAAACAAAGAAACAAACAAAGAAAACAAAAAAACGCAAAAAAAAGACCAAGCAAAGCAGGGCCAGGAAAAGCAAAGAAAAGCGTGTCCAGGAAAGGCAAAGCGGTGCAAGGCAGAGCAGAGCAAAGGAAAGTAGCACAAGGAAAAGCAAAGCAGGGCCAGGAAATGTAGAGCAAAAGAAAGAAAGCAGTTTGAGGCGAGACAAAGCACAACAGGGGTAGGAAAAGCAAAGCAGAGCAGAAAAGGTAAAGCAAAGTCGTGGCAGGAATACGAAGCAAAGCAAAACAAAGGAAAGCATGGCCTGAAAAAGCATGGCCAGGAAAAGCAAAGCGTGGCCAGGAAAACCAAAGCAAAAAGGTCCAAAAATAAAACAAAGCAATGCAATGAAAATGTATCTATACTAAAATAAAACAAACAAACAAACAAACAAAGAAAACAAAAAAACGCAAAAAAAAGACCAAGCAAAGCAGGGCCAGGAAAAGCAAAGAAAAGCGTGTCCAGGAAAGGCAAAGCGGTGCAAGGCAGAGCAAAGCAAAGGAAAGTAGCACAGGGAAAAGCAAAGCAGGGCCAGGAAATGTAGAGCAAAAGAAAGAAAGCAGTTTGAGGAGGCAAGGCAAAGCACAGCAGGGGTAGGAAAAGCAGAGCAGAGCAGAGAAAGTAAAACCAAGAGGTGCCTGGAATAAAAAGCAAAGCAAAACAAAGGAAAGCGTGGCCTGAAAAAGCACGGACAGGAAAGGCAAAGCAGAGCAAGGCAAAGCAAAGCAGTGCAAACTCGTACAAGGAAAGTCCCAGCAGGGCCAGGAAAGGTAGAGCAAAGTAACGAAAGCAGTTGGAGGCAAGGCAAAGCAGAGCAGAGAAAGTAAAACCTAGAGGTGCCAGGAATACAAAGCGAAGTGAAGCAAGACAAAGGAAAGCGTGGCCTGAAAAAGCAAAAGAAAACACGGCCAGTGGAGGCAAAGCAGAGCAAGGCAAAGCAAAGCAGTGCAAACTCGTACAAGGAAAGTCCCAGCAGTGCCAGGAAAGGTAGAGCAAAGTAAAGAAAGCAGTTTGAGGCGAGGCAAAGCACAGCAGGGGTAGGAAAAGCAAAGCAGAGCAGAGAAGGTAAAACCAAGAGGTGCCAGGAATACGAAGCAAAGGAAAACAAAGGAAAGCATGGCCTGAAAAAGCATGGCCAGGAAAGGCAACGCAGAGCAAGGCAAAGCAAAGCAGTGCAAACTCGTACAAGGAAAGTCCCAGCAGTGCCAGGAAAGGTAGAGCAAAGTAAAGAAAGCAGTTTGAGGCGAGGCAAAGCACAGCAGGGGTAGGAAAAGCAAAGCAGAGAAGAGAAGGTAAAACCAAGAGGTGCCAGGAATACGAAGCAAAGGAAAACAAAGGAAAGCGTGGCCTGAAAAAGCATGGCCAGGAAAGGCAAAGCAGAGCAAGGCAAAGCAAAGCAGTGCAAACTCGTACAAGGAAAGTCCCAGCAGTGCCAGGAAAGGTAGAGCAAACTAACGAAAGCAGTTTGAGGCAAGGCAAAGCACAGCAGGGGTAGGAAAAGCAAAGCAGAGCAGAGAAGGTAAAGCAAAGCCGTGGCAGGAATACAAAGCAAAGCAAAACAAAGGAAAGCGTGGCCTGAAAAAGCAAAAGAAAACATGGCCCGTGGAGGCAAACTAGAGCAAGGCAAAGCAAAGCAAAGCAAAGCGAAGTAGCACGAGGAAAAGCATAACATTGCCAGGAAAGACAAAGCAAACAAAGCAAAGCAAAGCAATCTGAGGCAAAGCAAAGCAAAGCAGGGGCAGGAACAGCGGAGGAAAGTAGAGAAGGAAAAGCAAAAGTGTGCCCGGAAGAGCAGAGCAGAGCAAAGCAAAGCAGAGCAAGGAAAAACAAAGAGAAGCGAAGCACATGTAAGGAGCTGGCGGCCAGCCCTCCTGCCGGTTCCCAGTGTCTGCGGGGCAAAGACCGCAGGGCCCTCATGCCGGGTAGAGCTGGCGGCCAGACTCGGACGGTGGCTGTACCCTGCTCGCCCGCTCCCCGGCCTCCCTGACACCTCTTAGTCCGCCGTGACAGTGGGCAAGAACCATGTCTTGCTTTACCTGGTTTTATCTTTATTTATTTATTTATTTATTTATTTATTGATTGTTGCCTTCCATCCAATGTAGTTGTGGGAATCATGTAGTTACTTACCGTCGTTGAAAACCTCACCCAACGCCGTCCCCAGACGAATAGCAGTGGGGCCCGCCTAGCGGCAGGCCACACGGCTGGGGCCACAGAACTGACCATGTCGGGTGGCCGGGCCTGCTGCCCCCACCCTCGAGTTGCGAGGGGACAGTGTCCGGGCTGCGGGGAGGCCCAGCTGTGTGTCTGAGGGTTTATGCGTTCCGAAATATACCGATCGCCTCATCGGCAAAATCGTCGGGACGGTCTGCAAAGGAAGCCTAGCGCAGCACAGGAGAGCAGAGAAATGAAGAGGAAAGCCGAGCAAGGCAAAGCAAAGCAGTGCAAACTCGTACAAGGAAAGTCCCAGCAGTGCCAGGAAACGTAGAGCAGAGTAAAGAGAGCAGTTTGAGGCGAGGCAAAGCAAAGCAGGGGTAGGAAAAGCAAAGCAGAGCAGAGAAGGTAAAGCAAAGCCGTGGCAGGAAAACAAAGCGAAGCAAGACAAGGGTAAGCATGGCCTGAAAAAGCATGGTCAGGAAAGGCAACGCAGAGCAAGGCAAAGCGAAGCAGTGCAAGCTTGTACAAGGAAAGTCCCAGCAGTGCCAGGAAACGTAGAGCAAAGTAAAGAAAGCAGTTGGAGGCGAGGCAAAGCACAGCAGGTGTAGGAAAAGCAAAGCAGAGCAGAGAAAGTAAAACCAAGAGGTGCCAGGAATACAAAGCAGAGCAAGACAAAGGAAAGCGTGGCCTGAAAAAGCGTGGCCAGGAAAGGCAAAGCAGAGCAAGGCAAAGCGAAGCAGTGCAAACTCGTACAAGGAAAGTCCCAGCATTGCCAGGAAACGTAGAGCGAAGTAAGGAAAGCAGTTTGAGGCAAGGCAAAGCACTGCAGGCGTAGGAAAAGCAGAGCAGAGCAGAGAAAGTAAAACCAAGAGGTGCCAGGAATAAAAGCAGAGCAAGACAAAGGAAAGCGTGGCCTGAAAAAGCATGGCCAGGAAAAGCAAAGCGCAGCGAGGAAAACCAAAGCCAAAAGGTCCAAAAATAAAACAAAGCAATGCAATGAATATGTATCTAAAGTAAAAAAAAAAAAAAAAAAAAAAAAAAAAAAAAAAAAAGGCAAAAAAGACAACAAGCAAAGCAGGGCCAAGAAAAGCAAAGAAAAGCGTGTCCAGGAAAGGCAAAGCGGTGCAAGGCAGAGCAAAGGAAAGGAAAGTAGCACAAGGAAAAGCAAAGCAGTGCCAGGAAATGTAGAGCAAAAGAAAGAAAGCAGTTTGAGGAGGCAAGGCAAAGCACAGCAGGGTTAGGAAAAGAAAGCAACGTAGAGAAGGAAAAGCAAAGCAGTGCCAGGAATACAAAGCAAAGCAAAACAAAGGAAAGCATGGCCTGAAAAAGCATGGCCAGGAAAGGCAACGCAGAGCAAGGCAAAGCAAAGCAGTGCGAACTCGTACAAGGAAAGTCCCAGCAGTGCCAGGAAACGTAGAGCAAAGTAAAGAAAGCAGTTTGAGGCGAGGCAAAGCACAGCAGGGGTAGGAAAAGCAAAGCAGAGCAGAGAAGGTAAAGCAAAGCCGTGGCAGGAATACAAAGCGAAGCAAAACAAAGGAAAGCATGGCCTGAAAAAGCATGGCCAGGAAAGGCAACGCAGAGCAAGGCAAAGCAAAGCGGTGCAAACTCGTACAAGGAAAGTCCCAGCAGTGCCAGGAAACGTAGAGCAAAGTAAAGAAAGCAGTTTGAGGCGAGGCAAAGCAGAGCAGGGGTAGGAAAAGCAAATCAGAGCAGAGAAAGTAAAACCAAGAGGTGCCAGGAATACGAAGCGAAGCAAGACAAAGGAAAGCATGGCCTGAAAAAGCAGGGCCAGGAAAAGCAAAGCGCGGCGAGGAAAACCAAAGCAAAAAGGTCCAAAAATAAAACAAAGCAATGCAATGAATATGTATCTAAAATTAAAAAAAAAAAAAAATAAAAAAAAAGGCAAAAAAGACAACAAGCAAAGCAGGGCCAGGAAAAGCAAAGTAAAGCGTGTCCAGGAAAGGCAAAGCAGTGCAAGGCAGAGCAAAGCAAAGTGAAGTAGCACAAGGAAAAGCAAAGCAGTGCCAGGAAAGACAGAGCAAACAAAGCAAAGCAAAGCAATCTGAGGCAAAGCAAAGCAAAGCAGGGGCAAGAAAAGCAGAGGAAAGTAGAGAAGGAAAAGCAAAAGTGTGCCCGGAAGAGCAGAGCAAAGCAAAGCAGAGCAAGGAAAAAGAAAGAGAAGCGAAGCAAATGTAAGGAGCTGGCGGCCAGCCCTCCTGCCGGTTCCCAGTGTCTGCGGGGCAAAGACCGCAGGGCCCTCATGCCGGGTAGAGCTGGCGGCCAGACTCGGACGGTGGCTGTACCCTGCTCGCCCGCTCCCCGGCCTCCCTGACACCTCATAGTCCGCCGTGACAGTGGGCAAGAACCATGTCTTGCTTTACCTGGTTTTATCTTTATTTATTTATTTATTTATTGATTGTTGCCTTCCATCCACTGTAGTTGTGGGAATCATGTAGTTACTGATCGTCGTTCAAAACCTCACCCAACACCGTCCCCAGACGGGCAGCAGTGGGGCCCGCCTAGCGGCAGGCCACACGGCTGGGGCCACAGAACTGACCATGTCGGGTGGCCGGGCCTGCTGCCCCCACCCTCGAGTTGCGAGGGGACAGTGTCCGGGCTGCGGGGAGGCCCAGCTGTGTGTCTGAGGGTTTATGCGTTCCGAAATATACCGATCGCCTCATCGGCAAAATCGTCGGGACGGTCTGCAAAGGAAGCCTAGCGCAGCACAGGAGAGCAGAGAGATGAAGAGGAAAGCCGAGCAAGGCAAAGCAAAGCAGTGCAAACTTGTACAAGGAAAGTCCCAGCAGTGCCAGGAAACGTAGAGCAAATTTACGAAAGCAGTTTGAGGCAAGGCAAAGCACAGCAGGGGTAGGAAAAGCAGAGCAGAGCAGAGAAAGTAAAACCAAGAGGTGCCAGGAATACGAAGCAAAGCAAAACAAAGGAAAGCATGGCCTGAAAAAGCATGGCCAGGAAAAGCAAAGTGTGGCCAGGAAAACCAAAGCAAAAAGGTCCAAAAATAAAACAAAGCAATGCAATGAAAATGTATCTATACTAAAATAAAACAAACAAAGAAACAAACAAAACAAAAAAACTCAAAAAAAAGACCAAGCAAAGCAGGGCCAGGAAAAGCAAAGAAAAGCGTGTCCAGGAAAGGCAAAGCGGTGCAAGGCAGAGCAGAGCAAAGGAAAGTAGCACAAGGAAAAGCAAAGCAGGGCCAGGAAATGTAGAGCAAAAGAAAGAAAGCAGTTTGAGGAGGCAAGGCAAAGCACAGCAGGGGTAGGAAAAACAGAGCAGAGCAGAGAAAGTAAAACCAAGAGGTGCCTGGAATAAAAAGCAAAGCAAAACAAAGGAAAGCGTGGCCTGAAAAAGCACGGACAGGAAAGGCAAAGCAGAGCAAGGCAAAGCAAAGCAGTGCAAACTCGTACAAGGAAAGTCCCAGCAGGGCCAGGAAAGGTAGAGCAAAGTAACGAAAGCAGTTGGAGGCAAGGCAAAGCAGAGCAGAGAAAGTAAAACCTAGAGGTGCCAGGAATACAAAGCAAAGCGAAGCAAGACAAAGGAAAGCGTGGCCTGAAAAAGCAAAAGAAAACACGGCCAGTGGAGGCAAAGCAGAGCAAGGCAAAGCAAAGCAGTGCAAACTCGTACAAGGAAAGTCCCAGCAGTGCCAGGAAAGGTAGAGCAAAGTAAAGAAAGCAGTTTGAGGCGAGGCAAAGCACAGCAGGGGTAGGAAAAGCAAAGCAGAGTAGAGAAGGTAAAACCAAGAGGCGCCAGGAATACGAAGCAAAGGAAAACAAAGGAAAGCGTGGCCTGAAAAAGCAAAAGAAAGCATGCGCAGGGAAGGCAAAGCAGAGAAAGGGAAAGCAAGGCAGCACGAGGAAAACTAAAACAGTGTCAAAGAGGGAAGGCAAAGTAAAGCAAAACCAAACAAAGCACGGCCAGAAAAGCAGAGCAAGGCAAAGGAAAGCGAAGCAAAGTAGCACGAGGAAAAGCAAAGCATTGCCAGGAAAGACAAAGCAAACGAACCAAAGCAAAGCAATCTGAGGCAAAGCAAAGCAAAGCAGGGGCAGGAACAGCAGAGGAAAGGAGAGAAGGAAAAGCAAAAGTGTGCCCGGAAGAGCAGAGCAAAGCAAAGCAGAGCAAGGAAAAAGAAAGAGAAGCGAAGCAAATGTAAGGAGCTGGCGGCCAGCCCTCCTGCCGGTTCCCAGTGTCTGCGGGGCAAAGACCGCAGGGCCCTCATGCCGGGTAGAGCTGGCGGCCAGACTCGGACGGTGGCTGTACCCTGCTCGCCCGCTCCCCGGCCTCCCTGAACCCTCATAGTCCGCCGTGACAGCGGGCAAGAACCATGTCTTGCTTTACCTGATTTTTTTTTTTTTTTTCCCCCCCTGCATTTATTTATTTATTTATTTATTCTTGCCTTCCATCCAATGTAGTTGTGGGAATCATGTAGTTACTGATCGTCGTTCAAAACCTCACCCAACACCGTCCCCAGACGGGGAGCAGTGGGGACCGCCTAGCGGCGGGCCACACGGCTGGGGCCACAGAACTGACCATGTCGGGTGGCCGGGCCTGCTGCCCCCACCCTCGAGTTGCGAGGGGACAGTGTCCGGGCTGCGGGGAGGCCCAGCTGTGTGTCTGAGGGTTTATGCGTTCCTAAATATACCCGATCGCCTCATTGGCAAAATCGTCGGGACAGTCTGCAAAGGAAGCCTAGCGCAGCACAGGAGAGCAGAGCAATGAAGAGGAAAGCCGAGCAAGGCAAAGCAAAGCAGTGCAAACTTGTACAAGGAAAGTCCCAGCAGTGCCAGGAAAGGTAGAGCAAAGTAAAGAAAGCAGTTTGAGGCGAGACAAAGCACAACAGGGGTAGGAAAAGCAAAGCAGAGCAGAGAAGGTAAAGCAAAGTCGTGGCAGGAATACGAAGCAAAGCAAAACAAAGGAAAGCGTGGCCCGAAAAAGCATGGCCAGGAAAGGCAACGCAGAGCAAGGCAAAGCAAAGCAATGCAAACTCGTACAAGGAAAGTCCCAGCAGTGCCAGGAAACGTAGAGCAAAGTAAAGAAAGCAGTTTGAGGCGAGACAAAGCACAACAGGGGTAGGAAAAGCAAAGCAGAGCAGAGAAGGTAAAGCAAAGTCGTGGCAGGAATACGAAGCAAAGCAAAACAAAGGAAAGCATGGCCTGAAAAAGCATGGCCAGGAAAAGCAAAGCGTGGCCAGGAAAACCAAAGCAAAAAGGTCCAAAAATAAAACAAAGCAATGCAATGAAAATGTATCTATACTAAAATAAAACAAACAAAGAAACAAACAAAGAAAACAAAAAAACGCAAAAAAAAGACCAAGCAAAGCAGGGCCAGGAAAAGCAAAGAAAAGCGTGTCCAGGAAAGGCAAAGCGGTGCAAGGCAGAGCAGAGCAAAGGAAAGTAGCACAAGGAAAAGCAAAGCAGGGCCAGGAAATGTAGAGCAAAAGAAAGAAAGCAGTTTGAGGCGAGACAAAGCACAACAGGGGTAGGAAAAGCAAAGCAGAGCAGAAAAGGTAAAGCAAAGTCGTGGCAGGAATACGAAGCAAAGCAAAACAAAGGAAAGCATGGCCTGAAAAAGCATGGCCAGGAAAAGCAAAGCGTGGCCAGGAAAACCAAAGCAAAAAGGTCCAAAAATAAAACAAAGCAATGCAATGAAAATGTATCTATACTAAAATAAAACAAACAAACAAAGAAAACAAAAAAACGCAAAAAAAAGACCAAGCAAAGCAGGGCCAGGAAAAGCAAAGAAAAGCGTGTCCAGGAAAGGCAAAGCGGTGCAAGGCAGAGCAAAGCAAAGGAAAGTAGCACAAGGAAAAGCAAAGCAGGGCCAGGAAATGTAGAGCAAAAGAAAGAAAGCAGTTTGAGGAGGCAAGGCAAAGCACAGCAGGGGTAGGAAAAACAGAGCAGAGCAGAGAAAGTAAAACCAAGAGGTGCCTGGAATAAAAAGCAAAGCAAAACAAAGGAAAGCGTGGCCTGAAAAAGCACGGACAGGAAAGGCAAAGCAGAGCAAGGCAAAGCAAAGCAGTGCAAACTCGTACAAGGAAAGTCCCAGCAGGGCCAGGAAAGGTAGAGCAAAGTAACGAAAGCAGTTGGAGGCAAGGCAAAGCAGAGCAGAGAAAGTAAAACCTAGAGGTGCCAGGAATACAAAGCAAAGCGAAGCAAGACAAAGGAAAGCGTGGCCTGAAAAAGCAAAAGAAAACACGGCCAGTGGAGGCAAAGCAGAGCAAGGCAAAGCAAAGCAGTGCAAACTCGTACAAGGAAAGTCCCAGCAGTGCCAGGAAAGGTAGAGCAAAGTAAAGAAAGCAGTTTGAGGCGAGGCAAAGCACAGCAGGGGTAGGAAAAGCAAAGCAGAGCAGAGAAGGTAAGACCAAGAGGCGCCAGGAATACGAAGCAAAGGAAAACAAAGGAAAGCATGGCCTGAAAAAGCATGGCCAGGAAAGGCAACGCAGAGCAAGGCAAAGCAAAGCAGTGCAAACTCGTACAAGGAAAGTCCCAGCAGTGCCAGGAAAGGTAGAGCAAAGTAAAGAAAGCAGTTTGAGGCGAGGCAAAGCACAGCAGGGGTAGGAAAAGCAAAGCAGAGAAGAGAAGGTAAAACCAAGAGGTGCCAGGAATACGAAGCAAAGGAAAACAAAGGAAAGCGTGGCCTGAAAAAGCATGGCCAGGAAAGGCAAAGCAGAGCAAGGCAAAGCAAAGCAGTGCAAACTCGTACAAGGAAAGTCCCAGCAGTGCCAGGAAAGGTAGAGCAAACTAACGAAAGCAGTTTGAGGCAAGGCAAAGCACAGCAGGGGTAGGAAAAGCAAAGCAGAGCAGAGAAGGTAAAGCAAAGCCGTGGCAGGAATACAAAGCAAAGCAAAACAAAGGAAAGCGTGGCCTGAAAAAGCAAAAGAAAACATGGCCCGTGGAGGCAAACTAGAGCAAGGCAAAGCAAAGCAAAGCAAAGCGAAGTAGCACGAGGAAAAGCATAACATTGCCAGGAAAGACAAAGCAAACAAAGCAAAGCAAAGCAATCTGAGGCAAAGCAAAGCAAAGCAGGGGCAGGAACAGCGGAGGAAAGTAGAGAAGGAAAAGCAAAAGTGTGCCCGGAAGAGCAGAGCAGAGCAAAGCAAAGCAGAGCAAGGAAAAACAAAGAGAAGCGAAGCACATGTAAGGAGCTGGCGGCCAGCCCTCCTGCCGGTTCCCAGTGTCTGCGGGGCAAAGACCGCAGGGCCCTCATGCCGGGTAGAGCTGGCGGCCAGACTCGGACGGTGGCTGTACCCTGCTCGCCCGCTCCCCGGCCTCCCTGACACCTCTTAGTCCGCCGTGACAGTGGGCAAGAACCATGTCTTGCTTTACCTGGTTTTATCTTTATTTATTTATTTATTTATTTATTTATTGATTGTTGCCTTCCATCCAATGTAGTTGTGGGAATCATGTAGTTACTTACCGTCGTTGAAAACCTCACCCAACGCCGTCCCCAGACGAATAGCAGTGGGGCCCGCCTAGCGGCAGGCCACACGGCTGGGGCCACAGAACTGACCATGTCGGGTGGCCGGGCCTGCTGCCCCCACCCTCGAGTTGCGAGGGGACAGTGTCCGGGCTGCGGGGAGGCCCAGCTGTGTGTCTGAGGGTTTATGCGTTCCGAAATATACCGATCGCCTCATCGGCAAAATCGTCGGGACGGTCTGCAAAGGAAGCCTAGCGCAGCACAGGAGAGCAGAGAAATGAAGAGGAAAGCCGAGCAAGGCAAAGCAAAGCAGTGCAAACTCGTACAAGGAAAGTCCCAGCAGTGCCAGGAAACGTAGAGCAGAGTAAAGAGAGCAGTTTGAGGCGAGGCAAAGCAAAGCAGGGGTAGGAAAAGCAAAGCAGAGCAGAGAAGGTAAAGCAAAGCCGTGGCAGGAAAACAAAGCGAAGCAAGACAAGGGAAAGCATGGCCTGAAAAAGCATGGTCAGGAAAGGCAACGCAGAGCAAGGCAAAGCGAAGCAGTGCAAGCTTGTACAAGGAAAGTCCCAGCAGTGCCAGGAAACGTAGAGCAAAGTAAAGAAAGCAGTTGGAGGCGAGGCAAAGCACAGCAGGTGTAGGAAAAGCAAAGCAGAGCAGAGAAAGTAAAACCAAGAGGTGCCAGGAATACAAAGCAGAGCAAGACAAAGGAAAGCGTGGCCTGAAAAAGCGTGGCCAGGAAAGGCAAAGCAGAGCAAGGCAAAGCGAAGCAGTGCAAACTCGTACAAGGAAAGTCCCAGCATTGCCAGGAAACGTAGAGCGAAGTAAGGAAAGCAGTTTGAGGCAAGGCAAAGCACTGCAGGCGTAGGAAAAGCAGAGCAGAGCAGAGAAAGTAAAACCAAGAGGTGCCAGGAATAAAAGCAGAGCAAGACAAAGGAAAGCGTGGCCTGAAAAAGCATGGCCAGGAAAAGCAAAGCGCAGCGAGGAAAACCAAAGCCAAAAGGTCCAAAAATAAAACAAAGCAATGCAATGAATATGTATCTAAAGTAAAAAAAAAAAAAAAAAAAAAAAAAAAAAAAAAAAAAAGGCAAAAAAGACAACAAGCAAAGCAGGGCCAAGAAAAGCAAAGAAAAGCGTGTCCAGGAAAGGCAAAGCGGTGCAAGGCAGAGCAAAGGAAAGGAAAGTAGCACAAGGAAAAGCAAAGCAGTGCCAGGAAATGTAGAGCAAAAGAAAGAAAGCAGTTTGAGGAGGCAAGGCAAAGCACAGCAGGGTTAGGAAAAGAAAGCAACGTAGAGAAGGAAAAGCAAAGCAGTGCCAGGAATACAAAGCAAAGCAAAACAAAGGAAAGCATGGCCTGAAAAAGCATGGCCAGGAAAGGCAACGCAGAGCAAGGCAAAGCAAAGCAGTGCGAACTCGTACAAGGAAAGTCCCAGCAGTGCCAGGAAACGTAGAGCAAAGTAAAGAAAGCAGTTTGAGGCGAGGCAAAGCACAGCAGGGGTAGGAAAAGCAAAGCAGAGCAGAGAAGGTAAAGCAAAGCCGTGGCAGGAATACAAAGCGAAGCAAAACAAAGGAAAGCATGGCCTGAAAAAGCATGGCCAGGAAAGGCAACGCAGAGCAAGGCAAAGCAAAGCGGTGCAAACTCGTACAAGGAAAGTCCCAGCAGTGCCAGGAAACGTAGAGCAAAGTAAAGAAAGCAGTTTGAGGCGAGGCAAAGCAGAGCAGGGGTAGGAAAAGCAAAGCAGAGCAGAGAAAGTAAAACCAAGAGGTGCCAGGAATACGAAGCGAAGCAAGACAAAGGAAAGCATGGCCTGAAAAAGCAGGGCCAGGAAAAGCAAAGCGCGGCGAGGAAAACCAAAGCAAAAAGGTCCAAAAATAAAACAAAGCAATGCAATGAATATGTATCTAAAATTAAAAAAAAAAAAAAAATAAAAAAAAAGGCAAAAAAGACAACAAGCAAAGCAGGGCCAGGAAAAGCAAAGTAAAGCGTGTCCAGGAAAGGCAAAGCAGTGCAAGGCAGAGCAAAGCAAAGTGAAGTAGCACAAGGAAAAGCAAAGCAGTGCCAGGAAAGACAGAGCAAACAAAGCAAAGCAAAGCAATCTGAGGCAAAGCAAAGCAAAGCAGGGGCAAGAAAAGCAGAGGAAAGTAGAGAAGGAAAAGCAAAAGTGTGCCCGGAAGAGCAGAGCAAAGCAAAGCAGAGCAAGGAAAAAGAAAGAGAAGTGAAGCAAATGTAAGGAGCTGGCGGCCAGCCCTCCTGCCGGTTCCCAGTGTCTGCGGGGCAAAGACCGCAGGGCCCTCATGCCGGGTAGAGCTGGCGGCCAGACTCGGACGGTGGCTGTACCCTGCTCGCCCGCTCCCCGGCCTCCCTGACACCTCATAGTCCGCCGTGACAGTGGGCAAGAACCATGTCTTGCTTTACCTGGTTTTATCTTTATTTATTTATTTATTTATTGATTGTTGCCTTCCATCCACTGTAGTTGTGGGAATCATGTAGTTACTGATCGTCGTTCAAAACCTCACCCAACACCGTCCCCAGACGGGCAGCAGTGGGGCCCGCCTAGCGGCAGGCCACACGGCTGGGGCCACAGAACTGACCATGTCGGGTGGCCGGGCCTGCTGCCCCCACCCTCGAGTTGCGAGGGGACAGTGTCCGGGCTGCGGGGAGGCCCAGCTGTGTGTCTGAGGGTTTATGCGTTCCGAAATATACCGATCGCCTCATCGGCAAAATCGTCGGGACGGTCTGCAAAGGAAGCCTAGCGCAGCACAGGAGAGCAGAGAGATGAAGAGGAAAGCCGAGCAAGGCAAAGCAAAGCAGTGCAAACTTGTACAAGGAAAGTCCCAGCAGTGCCAGGAAACGTAGAGCAAATTTACGAAAGCAGTTTGAGGCAAGGCAAAGCACAGCAGGGGTAGGAAAAGCAGAGCAGAGCAGAGAAAGTAAAACCAAGAGGTGCCAGGAATACGAAGCAAAGCAAAACAAAGGAAAGCATGGCCTGAAAAAGCATGGCCAGGAAAAGCAAAGTGTGGCCAGGAAAACCAAAGCAAAAAGGTCCAAAAATAAAACAAAGCAATGCAATGAAAATGTATCTATACTAAAATAAAACAAACAAAGAAACAAACAAAACAAAAAAACTCAAAAAAAAGACCAAGCAAAGCAGGGCCAGGAAAAGCAAAGAAAAGCGTGTCCAGGAAAGGCAAAGCGGTGCAAGGCAGAGCAGAGCAAAGGAAAGTAGCACAAGGAAAAGCAAAGCAGGGCCAGGAAATGTAGAGCAAAAGAAAGAAAGCAGTTTGAGGAGGCAAGGCAAAGCACAGCAGGGGTAGGAAAAACAGAGCAGAGCAGAGAAAGTAAAACCAAGAGGTGCCTGGAATAAAAAGCAAAGCAAAACAAAGGAAAGCGTGGCCTGAAAAAGCACGGACAGGAAAGGCAAAGCAGAGCAAGGCAAAGCAAAGCAGTGCAAACTCGTACAAGGAAAGTCCCAGCAGGGCCAGGAAAGGTAGAGCAAAGTAACGAAAGCAGTTGGAGGCAAGGCAAAGCAGAGCAGAGAAAGTAAAACCTAGAGGTGCCAGGAATACAAAGCAAAGCGAAGCAAGACAAAGGAAAGCGTGGCCTGAAAAAGCAAAAGAAAACACGGCCAGTGGAGGCAAAGCAGAGCAAGGCAAAGCAAAGCAGTGCAAACTCGTACAAGGAAAGTCCCAGCAGTGCCAGGAAAGGTAGAGCAAAGTAAAGAAAGCAGTTTGAGGCGAGGCAAAGCACAGCAGGGGTAGGAAAAGCAAAGCAGAGTAGAGAAGGTAAAACCAAGAGGCGCCAGGAATACGAAGCAAAGGAAAACAAAGGAAAGCGTGGCCTGAAAAAGCAAAAGAAAGCATGCGCAGGGAAGGCAAAGCAGAGAAAGGGAAAGCAAGGCAGCACGAGGAAAACTAAAACAGTGTCAAAGAGGGAAGGCAAAGTAAAGCAAAACCAAACAAAGCACGGCCAGAAAAGCAGAGCAAGGCAAAGGAAAGCGAAGCAAAGTAGCACGAGGAAAAGCAAAGCATTGCCAGGAAAGACAAAGCAAACGAACCAAAGCAAAGCAATCTGAGGCAAAGCAAAGCAAAGCAGGGGCAGGAACAGCAGAGGAAAGGAGAGAAGGAAAAGCAAAAGTGTGCCCGGAAGAGCAGAGCAAAGCAAAGCAGAGCAAGGAAAAAGAAAGAAGCGAAGCAAATGTAAGGAGCTGGCGGCCAGCCCTCCTGCCGGTTCCCAGTGTCTGCGGGGCAAAGACCGCAGGGCCCTCATGCCGGGTAGAGCTGGCGGCCAGACTCGGACGGTGGCTGTACCCTGCTCGCCCGCTCCCCGGCCTCCCTGAACCCTCATAGTCCGCCGTGACAGCGGGCAAGAACCATGTCTTGCTTTACCTGATTTTTTTTTTTTTTTTTTTTTCCCCCCTGCATTTATTTATTTATTTATTTATTCTTGCCTTCCATCCAATGTAGTTGTGGGAATCATGTAGTTACTGATCGTCGTTCAAAACCTCACCCAACACCGTCCCTAGACGGGGAGCCGTGGGGACTGCCTAGCGGCGGGCCACACGGCTGGGGCCACAGAACTGACCATGTCGGGTGGCCGGGCCTGCTGCCCCCACCCTCGAGTTGCGAGGGGACAGTGTCCGGGCTGCGGGGAGGCCCAGCTGTGTGTCTGAGGGTTTATGCGTTCCTAAATATACCGATAGCCTCATTGGCAAAATCGTCGGGACAGTCTGCAAAGGAAGCCTAGCGCAGCACAGGAGAGCAGAGCAATGAAGAGGAAAGCCGAGCAAGGCAAAGCAAAGCAGTGCAAACTTGTACAAGGAAAGTCCCAGCAGTGCCAGGAAAGGTAGAGCAAAGTAAAGAAAGCAGTTTGAGGCGAGACAAAGCACAACAGGGGTAGGAAAAGCAAAGCAGAGCAGAGAAGGTAAAGCAAAGTCGTGGCAGGAATACGAAGCAAAGCAAAACAAAGGAAAGCATGGCCTGAAAAAGCATGGCCAGGAAAGGCAACGCAGAGCAAGGCAAAGCAAAGCAGTGCAAACTCGTACAAGGAAAGTCCCAGCAGTGCCAGGAAACGTAGAGCAAAGTAAAGAAAGCAGTTTGAGGCGAGACAAAGCACAACAGGGGTAGGAAAAGCAAAGCAGAGCAGAGAAGGTAAAGCAAAGTCGTGGCAGGAATACGAAGCAAAGCAAAACAAAGGAAAGCATGGCCTGAAAAAGCATGGCCAGGAAAAGCAAAGCGTGGCCAGGAAAACCAAAGCAAAAAGGTCCAAAAATAAAACAAAGCAATGCAATGAAAATGTATCTATACTAAAATAAAACAAACAAAGAAACAAACAAAGAAAACAAAAAAACGCAAAAAAAAGACCAAGCAAAGCAGGGCCAGGAAAAGCAAAGAAAAGCGTGTCCAGGAAAGGCAAAGCGGTGCAAGGCAGAGCAGAGCAAAGGAAAGTAGCACAAGGAAAAGCAAAGCAGGGCCAGGAAATGTAGAGCAAAAGAAAGAAAGCAGTTTGAGGCGAGACAAAGCACAACAGGGGTAGGAAAAGCAAAGCAGAGCAGAAAAGGTAAAGCAAAGTCGTGGCAGGAATACGAAGCAAAGCAAAACAAAGGAAAGCATGGCCTGAAAAAGCATGGCCAGGAAAAGCAAAGCGTGGCCAGGAAAACCAAAGCCAAAAGGTCCAAAAATAAAACAAAGCAATGCAATGAAAATGTATCTATACTAAAATAAAACAAACAAACAAACAAACAAAGAAAACAAAAAAACGCAAAAAAAAGACCAAGCAAAGCAGGGCCAGGAAAAGCAAAGAAAAGCGTGTCCAGGAAAGGCAAAGCGGTGCAAGGCAGAGCAGAGCAAAGGAAAGTAGCACAAGGAAAAGCAAAGCAGGGCCAGGAAATGTAGAGCAAAAGAAAGAAAGCAGTTTGAGGCGAGACAAAGCACAACAGGGGTAGGAAAAGCAAAGCAGAGCAGAAAAGGTAAAGCAAAGTCGTGGCAGGAATACGAAGCAAAGCAAAACAAAGGAAAGCATGGCCTGAAAAAGCATGGCCAGGAAAAGCAAAGCGTGGCCAGGAAAACCAAAGCAAAAAGGTCCAAAAATAAAACAAAGCAATGCAATGAAAATGTATCTATACTAAAATAAAACAAACAAAGAAACAAACAAAGAAAACAAAAAAACGCAAAAAAAAGACCAAGCAAAGCAGGGCCAGGAAAAGCAAAGAAAAGCGTGTCCAGGAAAGGCAAAGCGGTGCAAGGCAGAGCAAAGCAAAGGAAAGTAGCACAGGGAAAAGCAAAGCAGGGCCAGGAAATGTAGAGCAAAAGAAAGAAAGCAGTTTGAGGAGGCAAGGCAAAGCACAGCAGGGGTAGGAAAAGCAGAGCAGAGCAGAGAAAGTAAAACCAAGAGGTGCCTGGAATAAAAAGCAAAGCAAAACAAAGGAAAGCGTGGCCTGAAAAAGCACGGACAGGAAAGGCAAAGCAGAGCAAGGCAAAGCAAAGCAGTGCAAACTCGTACAAGGAAAGTCCCAGCAGGGCCAGGAAAGGTAGAGCAAAGTAACGAAAGCAGTTGGAGGCAAGGCAAAGCAGAGCAGAGAAAGTAAAACCTAGAGGTGCCAGGAATACAAAGCAAAGCGAAGCAAGACAAAGGAAAGCGTGGCCTGAAAAAGCAAAAGAAAACACGGCCAGTGGAGGCAAAGCAGAGCAAGGCAAAGCAAAGCAGTGCAAACTCGTACAAGGAAAGTCCCAGCAGTGCCAGGAAAGGTAGAGCAAAGTAAAGAAAGCAGTTTGAGGCGAGGCAAAGCACAGCAGGGGTAGGAAAAGCAAAGCAGAGCAGAGAAGGTAAGACCAAGAGGCGCCAGGAATACGAAGCAAAGGAAAACAAAGGAAAGCATGGCCTGAAAAAGCATGGCCAGGAAAGGCAACGCAGAGCAAGGCAAAGCAAAGCAGTGCAAACTCGTACAAGGAAAGTCCCAGCAGTGCCAGGAAAGGTAGAGCAAAGTAAAGAAAGCAGTTTGAGGCGAGGCAAAGCACAGCAGGGGTAGGAAAAGCAAAGCAGAGAAGAGAAGGTAAAACCAAGAGGTGCCAGGAATACGAAGCAAAGGAAAACAAAGGAAAGCGTGGCCTGAAAAAGCATGGCCAGGAAAGGCAAAGCAGAGCAAGGCAAAGCAAAGCAGTGCAAACTCGTACAAGGAAAGTCCCAGCAGTGCCAGGAAAGGTAGAGCAAACTAACGAAAGCAGTTTGAGGCAAGGCAAAGCACAGCAGGGGTAGGAAAAGCAAAGCAGAGCAGAGAAGGTAAAGCAAAGCCGTGGCAGGAATACAAAGCAAAGCAAAACAAAGGAAAGCGTGGCCTGAAAAAGCAAAAGAAAACATGGCCCGTGGAGGCAAACTAGAGCAAGGCAAAGCAAAGCAAAGCAAAGCGAAGTAGCACGAGGAAAAGCATAACATTGCCAGGAAAGACAAAGCAAACAAAGCAAAGCAAAGCAATCTGAGGCAAAGCAAAGCAAAGCAGGGGCAGGAACAGCGGAGGAAAGTAGAGAAGGAAAAGCAAAAGTGTGCCCGGAAGAGCAGAGCAGAGCAAAGCAAAGCAGAGCAAGGAAAAACAAAGAGAAGCGAAGCACATGTAAGGAGCTGGCGGCCAGCCCTCCTGCCGGTTCCCAGTGTCTGCGGGGCAAAGACCGCAGGGCCCTCATGCCGGGTAGAGCTGGCGGCCAGACTCGGACGGTGGCTGTACCCTGCTCGCCCGCTCCCCGGCCTCCCTGACACCTCTTAGTCCGCCGTGACAGTGGGCAAGAACCATGTCTTGCTTTACCTGGTTTTATCTTTATTTATTTATTTATTTATTTATTTATTGATTGTTGCCTTCCATCCAATGTAGTTGTGGGAATCATGTAGTTACTTACCGTCGTTGAAAACCTCACCCAACGCCGTCCCCAGACGAATAGCAGTGGGGCCCGCCTAGCGGCAGGCCACACGGCTGGGGCCACAGAACTGACCATGTCGGGTGGCCGGGCCTGCTGCCCCCACCCTCGAGTTGCGAGGGGACAGTGTCCGGGCTGCGGGGAGGCCCAGCTGTGTGTCTGAGGGTTTATGCGTTCCGAAATATACCGATCGCCTCATCGGCAAAATCGTCGGGACGGTCTGCAAAGGAAGCCTAGCGCAGCACAGGAGAGCAGAGAAATGAAGAGGAAAGCCGAGCAAGGCAAAGCAAAGCAGTGCAAACTCGTACAAGGAAAGTCCCAGCAGTGCCAGGAAACGTAGAGCAGAGTAAAGAGAGCAGTTTGAGGCGAGGCAAAGCAAAGCAGGGGTAGGAAAAGCAAAGCAGAGCAGAGAAGGTAAAGCAAAGCCGTGGCAGGAAAACAAAGCGAAGCAAGACAAGGGAAAGCATGGCCTGAAAAAGCATGGTCAGGAAAGGCAACGCAGAGCAAGGCAAAGCGAAGCAGTGCAAGCTTGTACAAGGAAAGTCCCAGCAGTGCCAGGAAACGTAGAGCAAAGTAAAGAAAGCAGTTGGAGGCGAGGCAAAGCACAGCAGGTGTAGGAAAAGCAAAGCAGAGCAGAGAAAGTAAAACCAAGAGGTGCCAGGAATACAAAGCAGAGCAAGACAAAGGAAAGCGTGGCCTGAAAAAGCGTGGCCAGGAAAGGCAAAGCAGAGCAAGGCAAAGCGAAGCAGTGCAAACTCGTACAAGGAAAGTCCCAGCATTGCCAGGAAACGTAGAGCGAAGTAAGGAAAGCAGTTTGAGGCAAGGCAAAGCACTGCAGGCGTAGGAAAAGCAGAGCAGAGCAGAGAAAGTAAAACCAAGAGGTGCCAGGAATAAAAGCAGAGCAAGACAAAGGAAAGCGTGGCCTGAAAAAGCATGGCCAGGAAAAGCAAAGCGCAGCGAGGAAAACCAAAGCCAAAAGGTCCAAAAATAAAACAAAGCAATGCAATGAATATGTATCTAAAGTAAAAAAAAAAAAAAAAAAAAAAAAAAAAAAAAAAAAGGCAAAAAAGACAACAAGCAAAGCAGGGCCAAGAAAAGCAAAGAAAAGCGTGTCCAGGAAAGGCAAAGCGGTGCAAGGCAGAGCAAAGGAAAGGAAAGTAGCACAAGGAAAAGCAAAGCAGTGCCAGGAAATGTAGAGCAAAAGAAAGAAAGCAGTTTGAGGAGGCAAGGCAAAGCACAGCAGGGTTAGGAAAAGAAAGCAACGTAGAGAAGGAAAAGCAAAGCAGTGCCAGGAATACAAAGCAAAGCAAAACAAAGGAAAGCATGGCCTGAAAAAGCATGGCCAGGAAAGGCAACGCAGAGCAAGGCAAAGCAAAGCAGTGCGAACTCGTACAAGGAAAGTCCCAGCAGTGCCAGGAAACGTAGAGCAAAGTAAAGAAAGCAGTTTGAGGCGAGGCAAAGCACAGCAGGGGTAGGAAAAGCAAAGCAGAGCAGAGAAGGTAAAGCAAAGCCGTGGCAGGAATACAAAGCGAAGCAAAACAAAGGAAAGCATGGCCTGAAAAAGCATGGCCAGGAAAGGCAACGCAGAGCAAGGCAAAGCAAAGCGGTGCAAACTCGTACAAGGAAAGTCCCAGCAGTGCCAGGAAACGTAGAGCAAAGTAAAGAAAGCAGTTTGAGGCGAGGCAAAGCAGAGCAGGGGTAGGAAAAGCAAAGCAGAGCAGAGAAAGTAAAACCAAGAGGTGCCAGGAATACGAAGCGAAGCAAGACAAAGGAAAGCATGGCCTGAAAAAGCAGGGCCAGGAAAAGCAAAGCGCGGCGAGGAAAACCAAAGCAAAAAGGTCCAAAAATAAAACAAAGCAATGCAATGAATATGTATCTAAAATTAAAAAAAAAAAAAAAATAAAAAAAAAGGCAAAAAAGACAACAAGCAAAGCAGGGCCAGGAAAAGCAAAGTAAAGCGTGTCCAGGAAAGGCAAAGCAGTGCAAGGCAGAGCAAAGCAAAGTGAAGTAGCACAAGGAAAAGCAAAGCAGTGCCAGGAAAGACAGAGCAAACAAAGCAAAGCAAAGCAATCTGAGGCAAAGCAAAGCAAAGCAGGGGCAAGAAAAGCAGAGGAAAGTAGAGAAGGAAAAGCAAAAGTGTGCCCGGAAGAGCAGAGCAAAGCAAAGCAGAGCAAGGAAAAAGAAAGAGAAGTGAAGCAAATGTAAGGAGCTGGCGGCCAGCCCTCCTGCCGGTTCCCAGTGTCTGCGGGGCAAAGACCGCAGGGCCCTCATGCCGGGTAGAGCTGGCGGCCAGACTCGGACGGTGGCTGTACCCTGCTCGCCCGCTCCCCGGCCTCCCTGACACCTCATAGTCCGCCGTGACAGTGGGCAAGAACCATGTCTTGCTTTACCTGGTTTTATCTTTATTTATTTATTTATTTATTGATTGTTGCCTTCCATCCACTGTAGTTGTGGGAATCATGTAGTTACTGATCGTCGTTCAAAACCTCACCCAACACCGTCCCCAGACGGGCAGCAGTGGGGCCCGCCTAGCGGCAGGCCACACGGCTGGGGCCACAGAACTGACCATGTCGGGTGGCCGGGCCTGCTGCCCCCACCCTCGAGTTGCGAGGGGACAGTGTCCGGGCTGCGGGGAGGCCCAGCTGTGTGTCTGAGGGTTTATGCGTTCCGAAATATACCGATCGCCTCATCGGCAAAATCGTCGGGACGGTCTGCAAAGGAAGCCTAGCGCAGCACAGGAGAGCAGAGAGATGAAGAGGAAAGCCGAGCAAGGCAAAGCAAAGCAGTGCAAACTTGTACAAGGAAAGTCCCAGCAGTGCCAGGAAACGTAGAGCAAATTTACGAAAGCAGTTTGAGGCAAGGCAAAGCACAGCAGGGGTAGGAAAAGCAGAGCAGAGCAGAGAAAGTAAAACCAAGAGGTGCCAGGAATACGAAGCAAAGCAAAACAAAGGAAAGCATGGCCTGAAAAAGCATGGCCAGGAAAAGCAAAGTGTGGCCAGGAAAACCAAAGCAAAAAGGTCCAAAAATAAAACAAAGCAATGCAATGAAAATGTATCTATACTAAAATAAAACAAACAAAGAAACAAACAAAACAAAAAAACTCAAAAAAAAGACCAAGCAAAGCAGGGCCAGGAAAAGCAAAGAAAAGCGTGTCCAGGAAAGGCAAAGCGGTGCAAGGCAGAGCAGAGCAAAGGAAAGTAGCACAAGGAAAAGCAAAGCAGGGCCAGGAAATGTAGAGCAAAAGAAAGAAAGCAGTTTGAGGAGGCAAGGCAAAGCACAGCAGGGGTAGGAAAAACAGAGCAGAGCAGAGAAAGTAAAACCAAGAGGTGCCTGGAATAAAAAGCAAAGCAAAACAAAGGAAAGCGTGGCCTGAAAAAGCACGGACAGGAAAGGCAAAGCAGAGCAAGGCAAAGCAAAGCAGTGCAAACTCGTACAAGGAAAGTCCCAGCAGGGCCAGGAAAGGTAGAGCAAAGTAACGAAAGCAGTTGGAGGCAAGGCAAAGCAGAGCAGAGAAAGTAAAACCTAGAGGTGCCAGGAATACAAAGCAAAGCGAAGCAAGACAAAGGAAAGCGTGGCCTGAAAAAGCAAAAGAAAACACGGCCAGTGGAGGCAAAGCAGAGCAAGGCAAAGCAAAGCAGTGCAAACTCGTACAAGGAAAGTCCCAGCAGTGCCAGGAAAGGTAGAGCAAAGTAAAGAAAGCAGTTTGAGGCGAGGCAAAGCACAGCAGGGGTAGGAAAAGCAAAGCAGAGTAGAGAAGGTAAAACCAAGAGGCGCCAGGAATACGAAGCAAAGGAAAACAAAGGAAAGCGTGGCCTGAAAAAGCAAAAGAAAGCATGCGCAGGGAAGGCAAAGCAGAGAAAGGGAAAGCAAGGCAGCACGAGGAAAACTAAAACAGTGTCAAAGAGGGAAGGCAAAGTAAAGCAAAACCAAACAAAGCACGGCCAGAAAAGCAGAGCAAGGCAAAGGAAAGCGAAGCAAAGTAGCACGAGGAAAAGCAAAGCATTGCCAGGAAAGACAAAGCAAACGAACCAAAGCAAAGCAATCTGAGGCAAAGCAAAGCAAAGCAGGGGCAGGAACAGCAGAGGAAAGGAGAGAAGGAAAAGCAAAAGTGTGCCCGGAAGAGCAGAGCAAAGCAAAGCAGAGCAAGGAAAAAGAAAGAAGCGAAGCAAATGTAAGGAGCTGGCGGCCAGCCCTCCTGCCGGTTCCCAGTGTCTGCGGGGCAAAGACCGCAGGGCCCTCATGCCGGGTAGAGCTGGCGGCCAGACTCGGACGGTGGCTGTACCCTGCTCGCCCGCTCCCCGGCCTCCCTGAACCCTCATAGTCCGCCGTGACAGCGGGCAAGAACCATGTCTTGCTTTACCTGATTTTTTTTTTTTTTTTTTTTCCCCCCTGCATTTATTTATTTATTTATTTATTCTTGCCTTCCATCCAATGTAGTTGTGGGAATCATGTAGTTACTGATCGTCGTTCAAAACCTCACCCAACACCGTCCCTAGACGGGGAGCCGTGGGGACTGCCTAGCGGCGGGCCACACGGCTGGGGCCACAGAACTGACCATGTCGGGTGGCCGGGCCTGCTGCCCCCACCCTCGAGTTGCGAGGGGACAGTGTCCGGGCTGCGGGGAGGCCCAGCTGTGTGTCTGAGGGTTTATGCGTTCCTAAATATACCGATAGCCTCATTGGCAAAATCGTCGGGACAGTCTGCAAAGGAAGCCTAGCGCAGCACAGGAGAGCAGAGCAATGAAGAGGAAAGCCGAGCAAGGCAAAGCAAAGCAGTGCAAACTTGTACAAGGAAAGTCCCAGCAGTGCCAGGAAAGGTAGAGCAAAGTAAAGAAAGCAGTTTGAGGCGAGACAAAGCACAACAGGGGTAGGAAAAGCAAAGCAGAGCAGAGAAGGTAAAGCAAAGTCGTGGCAGGAATACGAAGCAAAGCAAAACAAAGGAAAGCATGGCCTGAAAAAGCATGGCCAGGAAAGGCAACGCAGAGCAAGGCAAAGCAAAGCAGTGCAAACTCGTACAAGGAAAGTCCCAGCAGTGCCAGGAAACGTAGAGCAAAGTAAAGAAAGCAGTTTGAGGCGAGACAAAGCACAACAGGGGTAGGAAAAGCAAAGCAGAGCAGAGAAGGTAAAGCAAAGTCGTGGCAGGAATACGAAGCAAAGCAAAACAAAGGAAAGCATGGCCTGAAAAAGCATGGCCAGGAAAAGCAAAGCGTGGCCAGGAAAACCAAAGCAAAAAGGTCCAAAAATAAAACAAAGCAATGCAATGAAAATGTATCTATACTAAAATAAAACAAACAAAGAAACAAACAAAGAAAACAAAAAAACGCAAAAAAAAGACCAAGCAAAGCAGGGCCAGGAAAAGCAAAGAAAAGCGTGTCCAGGAAAGGCAAAGCGGTGCAAGGCAGAGCAGAGCAAAGGAAAGTAGCACAAGGAAAAGCAAAGCAGGGCCAGGAAATGTAGAGCAAAAGAAAGAAAGCAGTTTGAGGCGAGACAAAGCACAACAGGGGTAGGAAAAGCAAAGCAGAGCAGAAAAGGTAAAGCAAAGTCGTGGCAGGAATACGAAGCAAAGCAAAACAAAGGAAAGCATGGCCTGAAAAAGCATGGCCAGGAAAAGCAAAGCGTGGCCAGGAAAACCAAAGCAAAAAGGTCCAAAAATAAAACAAAGCAATGCAATGAAAATGTATCTATACTAAAATAAAACAAACAAAGAAACAAACAAAGAAAACAAAAAAACGCAAAAAAAAGACCAAGCAAAGCAGGGCCAGGAAAAGCAAAGAAAAGCGTGTCCAGGAAAGGCAAAGCGGTGCAAGGCAGAGCAGAGCAAAGGAAAGTAGCACAAGGAAAAGCAAAGCAGGGCCAGGAAATGTAGAGCAAAAGAAAGAAAGCAGTTTGAGGCGAGACAAAGCACAACAGGGGTAGGAAAAGCAAAGCAGAGCAGAAAAGGTAAAGCAAAGTCGTGGCAGGAATACGAAGCAAAGCAAAACAAAGGAAAGCATGGCCTGAAAAAGCATGGCCAGGAAAAGCAAAGCGTGGCCAGGAAAACCAAAGCAAAAAGGTCCAAAAATAAAACAAAGCAATGCAATGAAAATGTATCTATACTAAAATAAAACAAACAAAGAAACAAACAAAGAAAACAAAAAAACGCAAAAAAAAGACCAAGCAAAGCAGGGCCAGGAAAAGCAAAGAAAAGCGTGTCCAGGAAAGGCAAAGCGGTGCAAGGCAGAGCAAAGCAAAGGAAAGTAGCACAGGGAAAAGCAAAGCAGGGCCAGGAAATGTAGAGCAAAAGAAAGAAAGCAGTTTGAGGAGGCAAGGCAAAGCACAGCAGGGGTAGGAAAAGCAGAGCAGAGCAGAGAAAGTAAAACCAAGAGGTGCCTGGAATAAAAAGCAAAGCAAAACAAAGGAAAGCGTGGCCTGAAAAAGCACGGACAGGAAAGGCAAAGCAGAGCAAGGCAAAGCAAAGCAGTGCAAACTCGTACAAGGAAAGTCCCAGCAGGGCCAGGAAAGGTAGAGCAAAGTAACGAAAGCAGTTGGAGGCAAGGCAAAGCAGAGCAGAGAAAGTAAAACCTAGAGGTGCCAGGAATACAAAGCAAAGCGAAGCAAGACAAAGGAAAGCGTGGCCTGAAAAAGCAAAAGAAAACACGGCCAGTGGAGGCAAAGCAGAGCAAGGCAAAGCAAAGCAGTGCAAACTCGTACAAGGAAAGTCCCAGCAGTGCCAGGAAAGGTAGAGCAAAGTAAAGAAAGCAGTTTGAGGCGAGGCAAAGCACAGCAGGGGTAGGAAAAGCAAAGCAGAGCAGAGAAGGTAAGACCAAGAGGCGCCAGGAATACGAAGCAAAGGAAAACAAAGGAAAGCATGGCCTGAAAAAGCATGGCCAGGAAAGGCAACGCAGAGCAAGGCAAAGCAAAGCAGTGCAAACTCGTACAAGGAAAGTCCCAGCAGTGCCAGGAAAGGTAGAGCAAAGTAAAGAAAGCAGTTTGAGGCGAGGCAAAGCACAGCAGGGGTAGGAAAAGCAAAGCAGAGAAGAGAAGGTAAAACCAAGAGGTGCCAGGAATACGAAGCAAAGGAAAACAAAGGAAAGCGTGGCCTGAAAAAGCATGGCCAGGAAAGGCAAAGCAGAGCAAGGCAAAGCAAAGCAGTGCAAACTCGTACAAGGAAAGTCCCAGCAGTGCCAGGAAAGGTAGAGCAAACTAACGAAAGCAGTTTGAGGCAAGGCAAAGCACAGCAGGGGTAGGAAAAGCAAAGCAGAGCAGAGAAGGTAAAGCAAAGCCGTGGCAGGAATACAAAGCAAAGCAAAACAAAGGAAAGCGTGGCCTGAAAAAGCAAAAGAAAACATGGCCCGTGGAGGCAAACTAGAGCAAGGCAAAGCAAAGCAAAGCAAAGCGAAGTAGCACGAGGAAAAGCATAACATTGCCAGGAAAGACAAAGCAAACAAAGCAAAGCAAAGCAATCTGAGGCAAAGCAAAGCAAAGCAGGGGCAGGAACAGCGGAGGAAAGTAGAGAAGGAAAAGCAAAAGTGTGCCCGGAAGAGCAGAGCAGAGCAAAGCAAAGCAGAGCAAGGAAAAACAAAGAGAAGCGAAGCACATGTAAGGAGCTGGCGGCCAGCCCTCCTGCCGGTTCCCAGTGTCTGCGGGGCAAAGACCGCAGGGCCCTCATGCCGGGTAGAGCTGGCGGCCAGACTCGGACGGTGGCTGTACCCTGCTCGCCCGCTCCCCGGCCTCCCTGACACCTCTTAGTCCGCCGTGACAGTGGGCAAGAACCATGTCTTGCTTTACCTGGTTTTATCTTTATTTATTTATTTATTTATTTATTTATTGATTGTTGCCTTCCATCCAATGTAGTTGTGGGAATCATGTAGTTACTTACCGTCGTTGAAAACCTCACCCAACGCCGTCCCCAGACGAATAGCAGTGGGGCCCGCCTAGCGGCAGGCCACACGGCTGGGGCCACAGAACTGACCATGTCGGGTGGCCGGGCCTGCTGCCCCCACCCTCGAGTTGCGAGGGGACAGTGTCCGGGCTGCGGGGAGGCCCAGCTGTGTGTCTGAGGGTTTATGCGTTCCGAAATATACCGATCGCCTCATCGGCAAAATCGTCGGGACGGTCTGCAAAGGAAGCCTAGCGCAGCACAGGAGAGCAGAGAAATGAAGAGGAAAGCCGAGCAAGGCAAAGCAAAGCAGTGCAAACTCGTACAAGGAAAGTCCCAGCAGTGCCAGGAAACGTAGAGCAGAGTAAAGAGAGCAGTTTGAGGCGAGGCAAAGCAAAGCAGGGGTAGGAAAAGCAAAGCAGAGCAGAGAAGGTAAAGCAAAGCCGTGGCAGGAAAACAAAGCGAAGCAAGACAAGGGAAAGCATGGCCTGAAAAAGCATGGTCAGGAAAGGCAACGCAGAGCAAGGCAAAGCGAAGCAGTGCAAGCTTGTACAAGGAAAGTCCCAGCAGTGCCAGGAAACGTAGAGCAAAGTAAAGAAAGCAGTTGGAGGCGAGGCAAAGCACAGCAGGTGTAGGAAAAGCAAAGCAGAGCAGAGAAAGTAAAACCAAGAGGTGCCAGGAATACAAAGCAGAGCAAGACAAAGGAAAGCGTGGCCTGAAAAAGCGTGGCCAGGAAAGGCAAAGCAGAGCAAGGCAAAGAGAAGCAGTGCAAACTCGTACAAGGAAAGTCCCAGCATTGCCAGGAAACGTAGAGCGAAGTAAGGAAAGCAGTTTGAGGCAAGGCAAAGCACTGCAGGCGTAGGAAAAGCAGAGCAGAGCAGAGAAAGTAAAACCAAGAGGTGCCAGGAATAAAAGCAGAGCAAGACAAAGGAAAGCGTGGCCTGAAAAAGCATGGCCAGGAAAAGCAAAGCGCAGCGAGGAAAACCAAAGCCAAAAGGTCCAAAAATAAAACAAAGCAATGCAATGAATATGTATCTAAAGTAAAAAAAAAAAAAAAAAAAAAAAAAAAAAAAAAAAAGGCAAAAAAGACAACAAGCAAAGCAGGGCCAAGAAAAGCAAAGAAAAGCGTGTCCAGGAAAGGCAAAGCGGTGCAAGGCAGAGCAAAGGAAAGGAAAGTAGCACAAGGAAAAGCAAAGCAGTGCCAGGAAATGTAGAGCAAAAGAAAGAAAGCAGTTTGAGGAGGCAAGGCAAAGCACAGCAGGGTTAGGAAAAGAAAGCAACGTAGAGAAGGAAAAGCAAAGCAGTGCCAGGAATACAAAGCAAAGCAAAACAAAGGAAAGCATGGCCTGAAAAAGCATGGCCAGGAAAGGCAACGCAGAGCAAGGCAAAGCAAAGCAGTGCGAACTCGTACAAGGAAAGTCCCAGCAGTGCCAGGAAACGTAGAGCAAAGTAAAGAAAGCAGTTTGAGGCGAGGCAAAGCACAGCAGGGGTAGGAAAAGCAAAGCAGAGCAGAGAAGGTAAAGCAAAGCCGTGGCAGGAATACAAAGCGAAGCAAAACAAAGGAAAGCATGGCCTGAAAAAGCATGGCCAGGAAAGGCAACGCAGAGCAAGGCAAAGCAAAGCGGTGCAAACTCGTACAAGGAAAGTCCCAGCAGTGCCAGGAAACGTAGAGCAAAGTAAAGAAAGCAGTTTGAGGCGAGGCAAAGCAGAGCAGGGGTAGGAAAAGCAAAGCAGAGCAGAGAAAGTAAAACCAAGAGGTGCCAGGAATACGAAGCGAAGCAAGACAAAGGAAAGCATGGCCTGAAAAAGCAGGGCCAGGAAAAGCAAAGCGCGGCGAGGAAAACCAAAGCAAAAAGGTCCAAAAATAAAACAAAGCAATGCAATGAATATGTATCTAAAATTAAAAAAAAAAAAAAATAAAAAAAAAGGCAAAAAAGACAACAAGCAAAGCAGGGCCAGGAAAAGCAAAGTAAAGCGTGTCCAGGAAAGGCAAAGCAGTGCAAGGCAGAGCAAAGCAAAGTGAAGTAGCACAAGGAAAAGCAAAGCAGTGCCAGGAAAGACAGAGCAAACAAAGCAAAGCAAAGCAATCTGAGGCAAAGCAAAGCAAAGCAGGGGCAAGAAAAGCAGAGGAAAGTAGAGAAGGAAAAGCAAAAGTGTGCCCGGAAGAGCAGAGCAAAGCAAAGCAGAGCAAGGAAAAAGAAAGAGAAGCGAAGCAAATGTAAGGAGCTGGCGGCCAGCCCTCCTGCCGGTTCCCAGTGTCTGCGGGGCAAAGACCGCAGGGCCCTCATGCCGGGTAGAGCTGGCGGCCAGACTCGGACGGTGGCTGTACCCTGCTCGCCCGCTCCCCGGCCTCCCTGACACCTCATAGTCCGCCGTGACAGTGGGCAAGAACCATGTCTTGCTTTACCTGGTTTTATCTTTATTTATTTATTTATTTATTGATTGTTGCCTTCCATCCACTGTAGTTGTGGGAATCATGTAGTTACTGATCGTCGTTCAAAACCTCACCCAACACCGTCCCCAGACGGGCAGCAGTGGGGCCCGCCTAGCGGCAGGCCACACGGCTGGGGCCACAGAACTGACCATGTCGGGTGGCCGGGCCTGCTGCCCCCACCCTCGAGTTGCGAGGGGACAGTGTCCGGGCTGCGGGGAGGCCCAGCTGTGTGTCTGAGGGTTTATGCGTTCCGAAATATACCGATCGCCTCATCGGCAAAATCGTCGGGACGGTCTGCAAAGGAAGCCTAGCGCAGCACAGGAGAGCAGAGAGATGAAGAGGAAAGCCGAGCAAGGCAAAGCAAAGCAGTGCAAACTTGTACAAGGAAAGTCCCAGCAGTGCCAGGAAACGTAGAGCAAATTTACGAAAGCAGTTTGAGGCAAGGCAAAGCACAGCAGGGGTAGGAAAAGCAGAGCAGAGCAGAGAAAGTAAAACCAAGAGGTGCCAGGAATACGAAGCAAAGCAAAACAAAGGAAAGCATGGCCTGAAAAAGCATGGCCAGGAAAAGCAAAGTGTGGCCAGGAAAACCAAAGCAAAAAGGTCCAAAAATAAAACAAAGCAATGCAATGAAAATGTATCTATACTAAAATAAAACAAACAAAGAAACAAACAAAACAAAAAAACTCAAAAAAAAGACCAAGCAAAGCAGGGCCAGGAAAAGCAAAGAAAAGCGTGTCCAGGAAAGGCAAAGCGGTGCAAGGCAGAGCAGAGCAAAGGAAAGTAGCACAAGGAAAAGCAAAGCAGGGCCAGGAAATGTAGAGCAAAAGAAAGAAAGCAGTTTGAGGAGGCAAGGCAAAGCACAGCAGGGGTAGGAAAAACAGAGCAGAGCAGAGAAAGTAAAACCAAGAGGTGCCTGGAATAAAAAGCAAAGCAAAACAAAGGAAAGCGTGGCCTGAAAAAGCACGGACAGGAAAGGCAAAGCAGAGCAAGGCAAAGCAAAGCAGTGCAAACTCGTACAAGGAAAGTCCCAGCAGGGCCAGGAAAGGTAGAGCAAAGTAACGAAAGCAGTTGGAGGCAAGGCAAAGCAGAGCAGAGAAAGTAAAACCTAGAGGTGCCAGGAATACAAAGCAAAGCGAAGCAAGACAAAGGAAAGCGTGGCCTGAAAAAGCAAAAGAAAACACGGCCAGTGGAGGCAAAGCAGAGCAAGGCAAAGCAAAGCAGTGCAAACTCGTACAAGGAAAGTCCCAGCAGTGCCAGGAAAGGTAGAGCAAAGTAAAGAAAGCAGTTTGAGGCGAGGCAAAGCACAGCAGGGGTAGGAAAAGCAAAGCAGAGTAGAGAAGGTAAAACCAAGAGGCGCCAGGAATACGAAGCAAAGGAAAACAAAGGAAAGCGTGGCCTGAAAAAGCAAAAGAAAGCATGCGCAGGGAAGGCAAAGCAGAGAAAGGGAAAGCAAGGCAGCACGAGGAAAACTAAAACAGTGTCAAAGAGGGAAGGCAAAGTAAAGCAAAACCAAACAAAGCACGGCCAGAAAAGCAGAGCAAGGCAAAGGAAAGCGAAGCAAAGTAGCACGAGGAAAAGCAAAGCATTGCCAGGAAAGACAAAGCAAACGAACCAAAGCAAAGCAATCTGAGGCAAAGCAAAGCAAAGCAGGGGCAGGAACAGCAGAGGAAAGGAGAGAAGGAAAAGCAAAAGTGTGCCCGGAAGAGCAGAGCAAAGCAAAGCAGAGCAAGGAAAAAGAAAGAAGCGAAGCAAATGTAAGGAGCTGGCGGCCAGCCCTCCTGCCGGTTCCCAGTGTCTGCGGGGCAAAGACCGCAGGGCCCTCATGCCGGGTAGAGCTGGCGGCCAGACTCGGACGGTGGCTGTACCCTGCTCGCCCGCTCCCCGGCCTCCCTGAACCCTCATAGTCCGCCGTGACAGCGGGCAAGAACCATGTCTTGCTTTACCTGATTTTTTTTTTTTTTTTTTTTCCCCCCTGCATTTATTTATTTATTTATTTATTCTTGCCTTCCATCCAATGTAGTTGTGGGAATCATGTAGTTACTGATCGTCGTTCAAAACCTCACCCAACACCGTCCCTAGACGGGGAGCCGTGGGGACCGCCTAGCGGCGGGCCACACGGCTGGGGCCACAGAACTGACCATGTCGGGTGGCCGGGCCTGCTGCCCCCACCCTCGAGTTGCGAGGGGACAGTGTCCGGGCTGCGGGGAGGCCCAGCTGTGTGTCTGAGGGTTTATGCGTTCCTAAATATACCGATAGCCTCATTGGCAAAATCGTCGGGACAGTCTGCAAAGGAAGCCTAGCGCAGCACAGGAGAGCAGAGCAATGAAGAGGAAAGCCGAGCAAGGCAAAGCAAAGCAGTGCAAACTTGTACAAGGAAAGTCCCAGCAGTGCCAGGAAAGGTAGAGCAAAGTAAAGAAAGCAGTTTGAGGCGAGACAAAGCACAACAGGGGTAGGAAAAGCAAAGCAGAGCAGAGAAGGTAAAGCAAAGTCGTGGCAGGAATACGAAGCAAAGCAAAACAAAGGAAAGCATGGCCTGAAAAAGCATGGCCAGGAAAGGCAACGCAGAGCAAGGCAAAGCAAAGCAGTGCAAACTCGTACAAGGAAAGTCCCAGCAGTGCCAGGAAACGTAGAGCAAAGTAAAGAAAGCAGTTTGAGGCGAGACAAAGCACAACAGGGGTAGGAAAAGCAAAGCAGAGCAGAGAAGGTAAAGCAAAGTCGTGGCAGGAATACGAAGCAAAGCAAAACAAAGGAAAGCATGGCCTGAAAAAGCATGGCCAGGAAAAGCAAAGCGTGGCCAGGAAAACCAAAGCAAAAAGGTCCAAAAATAAAACAAAGCAATGCAATGAAAATGTATCTATACTAAAATAAAACAAACAAAGAAACAAACAAAGAAAACAAAAAAACGCAAAAAAAAGACCAAGCAAAGCAGGGCCAGGAAAAGCAAAGAAAAGCGTGTCCAGGAAAGGCAAAGCGGTGCAAGGCAGAGCAGAGCAAAGGAAAGTAGCACAAGGAAAAGCAAAGCAGGGCCAGGAAATGTAGAGCAAAAGAAAGAAAGCAGTTTGAGGCGAGACAAAGCACAACAGGGGTAGGAAAAGCAAAGCAGAGCAGAAAAGGTAAAGCAAAGTCGTGGCAGGAATACGAAGCAAAGCAAAACAAAGGAAAGCATGGCCTGAAAAAGCATGGCCAGGAAAAGCAAAGCGTGGCCAGGAAAACCAAAGCAAAAAGGTCCAAAAATAAAACAAAGCAATGCAATGAAAATGTATCTATACTAAAATAAAACAAACAAAGAAACAAACAAAGAAAACAAAAAAACGCAAAAAAAAGACCAAGCAAAGCAGGGCCAGGAAAAGCAAAGAAAAGCGTGTCCAGGAAAGGCAAAGCGGTGCAAGGCAGAGCAGAGCAAAGGAAAGTAGCACAAGGAAAAGCAAAGCAGGGCCAGGAAATGTAGAGCAAAAGAAAGAAAGCAGTTTGAGGCGAGACAAAGCACAACAGGGGTAGGAAAAGCAAAGCAGAGCAGAAAAGGTAAAGCAAAGTCGTGGCAGGAATACGAAGCAAAGCAAAACAAAGGAAAGCATGGCCTGAAAAAGCATGGCCAGGAAAAGCAAAGCGTGGCCAGGAAAACCAAAGCAAAAAGGTCCAAAAATAAAACAAAGCAATGCAATGAAAATGTATCTATACTAAAATAAAACAAACAAACAAACAAACAAAGAAAACAAAAAAACGCAAAAAAAAGACCAAGCAAAGCAGGGCCAGGAAAAGCAAAGAAAAGCGTGTCCAGGAAAGGCAAAGCGGTGCAAGGCAGAGCAAAGCAAAGGAAAGTAGCACAGGGAAAAGCAAAGCAGGGCCAGGAAATGTAGAGCAAAAGAAAGAAAGCAGTTTGAGGAGGCAAGGCAAAGCACAGCAGGGGTAGGAAAAGCAGAGCAGAGCAGAGAAAGTAAAACCAAGAGGTGCCTGGAATAAAAAGCAAAGCAAAACAAAGGAAAGCGTGGCCTGAAAAAGCACGGACAGGAAAGGCAAAGCAGAGCAAGGCAAAGCAAAGCAGTGCAAACTCGTACAAGGAAAGTCCCAGCAGGGCCAGGAAAGGTAGAGCAAAGTAACGAAAGCAGTTGGAGGCAAGGCAAAGCAGAGCAGAGAAAGTAAAACCTAGAGGTGCCAGGAATACAAAGCGAAGTGAAGCAAGACAAAGGAAAGCGTGGCCTGAAAAAGCAAAAGAAAACACGGCCAGTGGAGGCAAAGCAGAGCAAGGCAAAGCAAAGCAGTGCAAACTCGTACAAGGAAAGTCCCAGCAGTGCCAGGAAAGGTAGAGCAAAGTAAAGAAAGCAGTTTGAGGCGAGGCAAAGCACAGCAGGGGTAGGAAAAGCAAAGCAGAGCAGAGAAGGTAAAACCAAGAGGTGCCAGGAATACGAAGCAAAGGAAAACAAAGGAAAGCATGGCCTGAAAAAGCATGGCCAGGAAAGGCAACGCAGAGCAAGGCAAAGCAAAGCAGTGCAAACTCGTACAAGGAAAGTCCCAGCAGTGCCAGGAAAGGTAGAGCAAAGTAAAGAAAGCAGTTTGAGGCAAGGCAAAGCACAGCAGGGGTAGGAAAAGCAAAGCAGAGAAGAGAAGGTAAAACCAAGAGGTGCCAGGAATACGAAGCAAAGGAAAACAAAGGAAAGCGTGGCCTGAAAAAGCATGGCCAGGAAAGGCAAAGCAGAGCAAGGCAAAGCAAAGCAGTGCAAACTCGTACAAGGAAAGTCCCAGCAGTGCCAGGAAAGGTAGAGCAAACTAACGAAAGCAGTTTGAGGCAAGGCAAAGCACAGCAGGGGTAGGAAAAGCAAAGCAGAGCAGAGAAGGTAAAGCAAAGCCGTGGCAGGAATACAAAGCAAAGCAAAACAAAGGAAAGCGTGGCCTGAAAAAGCAAAAGAAAACATGGCCCGTGGAGGCAAACTAGAGCAAGGCAAAGCAAAGCAAAGCAAAGCGAAGTAGCACGAGGAAAAGCATAACATTGCCAGGAAAGACAAAGCAAACAAAGCAAAGCAAAGCAATCTGAGGCAAAGCAAAGCAAAGCAGGGGCAGGAACAGCGGAGGAAAGTAGAGAAGGAAAAGCAAAAGTGTGCCCGGAAGAGCAGAGCAGAGCAAAGCAAAGCAGAGCAAGGAAAAACAAAGAGAAGCGAAGCACATGTAAGGAGCTGGCGGCCAGCCCTCCTGCCGGTTCCCAGTGTCTGCGGGGCAAAGACCGCAGGGCCCTCATGCCGGGTAGAGCTGGCGGCCAGACTCGGACGGTGGCTGTACCCTGCTCGCCCGCTCCCCGGCCTCCCTGACACCTCTTAGTCCGCCGTGACAGTGGGCAAGAACCATGTCTTGCTTTACCTGGTTTTATCTTTATTTATTTATTTATTTATTTATTTATTGATTGTTGCCTTCCATCCAATGTAGTTGTGGGAATCATGTAGTTACTTACCGTCGTTGAAAACCTCACCCAACGCCGTCCCCAGACGAATAGCAGTGGGGCCCGCCTAGCGGCAGGCCACACGGCTGGGGCCACAGAACTGACCATGTCGGGTGGCCGGGCCTGCTGCCCCCACCCTCGAGTTGCGAGGGGACAGTGTCCGGGCTGCGGGGAGGCCCAGCTGTGTGTCTGAGGGTTTATGCGTTCCGAAATATACCGATCGCCTCATCGGCAAAATCGTCGGGACGGTCTGCAAAGGAAGCCTAGCGCAGCACAGGAGAGCAGAGAAATGAAGAGGAAAGCCGAGCAAGGCAAAGCAAAGCAGTGCAAACTCGTACAAGGAAAGTCCCAGCAGTGCCAGGAAACGTAGAGCAGAGTAAAGAGAGCAGTTTGAGGCGAGGCAAAGCAAAGCAGGGGTAGGAAAAGCAAAGCAGAGCAGAGAAGGTAAAGCAAAGCCGTGGCAGGAAAACAAAGCGAAGCAAGACAAGGGTAAGCATGGCCTGAAAAAGCATGGTCAGGAAAGGCAACGCAGAGCAAGGCAAAGCGAAGCAGTGCAAGCTTGTACAAGGAAAGTCCCAGCAGTGCCAGGAAACGTAGAGCAAAGTAAAGAAAGCAGTTGGAGGCGAGGCAAAGCACAGCAGGTGTAGGAAAAGCAAAGCAGAGCAGAGAAAGTAAAACCAAGAGGTGCCAGGAATACAAAGCAGAGCAAGACAAAGGAAAGCGTGGCCTGAAAAAGCGTGGCCAGGAAAGGCAAAGCAGAGCAAGGCAAAGCGAAGCAGTGCAAACTCGTACAAGGAAAGTCCCAGCATTGCCAGGAAACGTAGAGCGAAGTAAGGAAAGCAGTTTGAGGCAAGGCAAAGCACTGCAGGCGTAGGAAAAGCAGAGCAGAGCAGAGAAAGTAAAACCAAGAGGTGCCAGGAATAAAAGCAGAGCAAGACAAAGGAAAGCGTGGCCTGAAAAAGCATGGCCAGGAAAAGCAAAGCGCAGCGAGGAAAACCAAAGCCAAAAGGTCCAAAAATAAAACAAAGCAATGCAATGAATATGTATCTAAAGTAAAAAAAAAAAAAAAAAAAAAAAAAAAAAAAAAAAAAGGCAAAAAAGACAACAAGCAAAGCAGGGCCAAGAAAAGCAAAGAAAAGCGTGTCCAGGAAAGGCAAAGCGGTGCAAGGCAGAGCAAAGGAAAGGAAAGTAGCACAAGGAAAAGCAAAGCAGTGCCAGGAAATGTAGAGCAAAAGAAAGAAAGCAGTTTGAGGAGGCAAGGCAAAGCACAGCAGGGTTAGGAAAAGAAAGCAACGTAGAGAAGGAAAAGCAAAGCAGTGCCAGGAATACAAAGCAAAGCAAAACAAAGGAAAGCATGGCCTGAAAAAGCACGGCCAGGAAAGGCAACGCAGAGCAAGGCAAAGCAAAGCAGTGCGAACTCGTACAAGGAAAGTCCCAGCAGTGCCAGGAAACGTAGAGCAAAGTAAAGAAAGCAGTTTGAGGCGAGGCAAAGCACAGCAGGGGTAGGAAAAGCAAAGCAGAGCAGAGAAGGTAAAGCAAAGCCGTGGCAGGAATACAAAGCGAAGCAAAACAAAGGAAAGCATGGCCTGAAAAAGCATGGCCAGGAAAGGCAACGCAGAGCAAGGCAAAGCAAAGCGGTGCAAACTCGTACAAGGAAAGTCCCAGCAGTGCCAGGAAACGTAGAGCAAAGTAAAGAAAGCAGTTTGAGGCGAGGCAAAGCAGAGCAGGGGTAGGAAAAGCAAAGCAGAGCAGAGAAAGTAAAACCAAGAGGTGCCAGGAATACGAAGCGAAGGAAAACAAAGGAAAGCATGGCCTGAAAAAGCATGGCCAGGAAAGGCAAAGCAGAGCAAGGCAAAGCAAAGCAGTGCAAACTCGTACAAGGAAAGTCCCAGCAGTGCCAGGAAACGTAGAGCAAACTAACGAAAGCAGTTTGAGGCAAGGCAAAGCACAGCAGGGGTAGGAAAAGCAAAGCAGAGCAGAGAAGGTAAAGCAAAGCCGTGGCAGGAATACAAAGCAAAGCAAAACAAAGGAAAGCGTGGCCTGAAAAAGCAAAAGAAAACATGGCCCGTGGAGGCAAACTAGAGCAAGGCAAAGCAAAGCAAAGCAAAGCGAAGTAGCACGAGGAAAAGCATAACATTGCCAGGAAAGACAAAGCAAACAAAGCAAAGCAAAGCAATCTGAGGCAAAGCAAAGCAAAGCAGGGGCAGGAACAGCAGAGGAAAGTAGAGAAGGTAGAGCAAAAGTGTGCCCGGAAGAGCAGAGCAGAGCAAAGCAGAGCAAGGAAAAAGAAAGAGAAGCGAAGCAAATGTAAGGAGCTGGCGGCCAGCCCTCCTGCCGGTTCCCAGTGTCTGCGGGGCAAAGACCGCAGGGCCCTCATGCCGGGTAGAGCTGGCGGCCAGACTCGGACGGTGGCTGTACCCTGCTCGCCCGCTCCCCGGCCTCCCTGACACCTCATAGTCCGCCGTGACAGTGGGCAAGAACCATGTCTTGCTTTACCTGGTTTTATCTTTATTTATTTATTTATTTATTGATTGTTGCCTTCCATCCAATGTAGTTGTGGGAATCATGTAGTTACTGATCGTCGTTCAAAACCTCACCCAACACCGTCCCCAGACGGGCAGCAGTGGGGCCCGCCTAGCGGCAGGCCACACGGCTGGGGCCACAGAACTGACCATGTCGGGTGGCCGGGCCTGCTGCCCCCACCCTCGAGTTGCGAGGGGACAGTGTCCGGGCTGCGGGGAGGCCCAGCTGTGTGTCTGAGGGTTTATGCGTTCCGAAATATACCGATCGCCTCATCGGCAAAATCGTCGGGACGGTCTGCAAAGGAAGCCTAGCGCAGCACAGGAGAGCAGAGAAATGAAGAGGAAAGCCGAGCAAGGCAAAGCAAAGCAGTGCAAACTTGTACAAGGAAAGTCCCAGCAGTGCCAGGTAACGTAGAGCAAAGTAAAGAAAGCAGTTTGAGGCGAGGCAAAGCACAGCAGGGGTAGGAAAAGCAGAGCAGAGCAGAGAAAGTAATACCAAGATGTGTCAGGTATACGAAGCGAAGCAAGACAAAGGAAAGCGTGGCCTGAAAAAGCATGGCCAGGAAAGGCAAAGCAGAGCAAGGCAAAGCGAAGCAGTGCAAACTCGTACAAGGAAAGTCCCAGCAGTGCCAGGAAACGTAGAGCGAAATAAGGAAAGCAGATTGAGGCAAGGCAAAGCACTGCAGGGGTAGGAAAAGCAGAGCAGAGCAGAGAAAGTAAAACCAAGAAGTGCCAGGAATAAAAGCAGAGCAAGACAAAGGAAAGCGTGGCCTGAAAAAGCATGTCCCGGAAAGGCAAAGCAGAGCAAGGCAAAGCAAAGCAGTGCAAACTTGTACAAGGAAAGTCCCAGCAGTGCCAGGAAACGTAGAGCAAAGTTACGAAAGCAGTTTGAGGCGAGGCAAAGCACAGCAGGGGTAGGAAAAGCAAAGCAGAGCAGAGAAAGTAAAACCAAGAGGTGCCAGGAATACGAAGCGAAGCAAGACAAAGGAAAGCGTGGCCTGAAAAAGCATGGCCAGGAAAGGCAAAGCAGAGCAAGGCAAAGCAAAGCAGTGCAAACTCGTACAAGGAAAGTCCCAGCAGGGCCAGGAAACGTAGAGCAAAGTAAAGAAAGCAGTTTGAGGCGAGGCAAAGCAGAGCAGGGGTAGGAAAAGGAAAGCAGAGCAGAGAAAGTAAAACCAAGAGGTGCCAGGAATACGAAGCAAAGTAAGACAAAGGAAAGCATGGCCTGAAAAAGCAGGGCCAGGAAAAGCAATGCGCGGCCAGGAAAACCAAAGTAAAAAGGTCCAGAAATAAAACAAAGCAATGCAATGAATATATATCTAAAGTAAAAAAAAAAAAAAAAAAAGGCAAAAAAAAAAAGCAAAGCAGGGCCAGGAAAAGCAAAGTAAAGCGTGTCCAGGAAAGGCAAAGCAGTGCAAGGCAGAGCAAAGCAAAGTGAAGTAGCACAAGGAAAAGGAAAGCAGTGCCAGGAAATGTAGAGCAAAAGGAAGAAAGCAGTTTGAGGAGGCAAGGCAAAGCACAGCAGGGGTAGGAAAAGCAAAGCAGAGCAGAGAAGGTAAAGCAAAGCCGTGGCAGGAATACAAAGCAAAGCAAGACAAAGGAAAGTGTGGCCTGAAAAAGCAAAAGAAAACATGGCCAGTGGAGGCAAAGCAGAGCAAGGCAAAGCAAAGCAAAGCGAAGTAGCACGAGGAAAAGCAAAGCATTGCCAGGAAAGACAGAGCATACAAAGCAAAGCAAAGCAATCTGAGGCAAAGCAAAGCAAAGCAGGGGCAAGAACAGCAGAGGAAAGTAGAGAAGGAAAAGCAAAAGTGTGCCCGGAAGAGCAGAGCAGAGCAAAGCAAAGCAGAGCAAGGAAAAAGAAAGAGAAGCGAAGCAAATGTAAGGAGCTGGCGGCCAGCCCTCCTGCCGGTTCCCAGTGTCTGCGGGGCAAAGACCGCAGGGCCCTCATGCCGGGTAGAGCTGGCGGCCAGACTCGGATGGCTAAACAATATATAGGGGTGGCTGGCCGGGGTGGTGGGGCCGGCTGCTCGGGAATAGGCTGGGCATCGGTCAGCGGGTGGTGAGCAATTGCATTGTGCATCACTTGTTTTCTTACACATTATTATTGTTAATACTATTATCATTATCACTATTATTATTATTATTGTTATTATTATATTCCTTATATTCCTTATATTATTATATTCCTGTCTTAATAAACTGTCTTTATCTCAACTCACCGGCTTCACTTTCCCGTTTCTCTCCCCCATCCCAGAGAGGGAGGGGGGAGGGTGAGCGAACGACTGTGTGGTGTTTAGCTGCCAGCCGGGTTAAACCACAACGTGGCTGTACCCTGCTCGCCCGCTCCCCGGCCTCCCTGACACCTCATAGTCCGCCGTGACAGTGGGCAAGAACCATGTCTTGCTTTACCTGGTTTTATCTTTATTTATTTATTTATTTATTTATTGATTGTTGCCTTCCATCCAATGTAGTTGTGGGAATCATGTAGTTACTGATCGTCGTTCAAAACCTCACCCAACGCCGTCCCCAGACGAATAGCAGTGGGGACCGCCTAGCGGCAGGCCACACGGCTGGGGCCACAGAACTGACCATGTCGGGTGGCCGGGCCTGGTGCCCCCACCCTCGAGTTGCGAGGGGACAGTGTCCGGGCTGCGGGGAGGCCCAGCTGTGTGTCTGAGGGTTTATGCGTTCCGAAATATACCGATCGCCTCATCGGCAAAATCGTCGGGACGGTCTGCAAAGGAAGCCTAGCGCAGCACAGGAGAGCAGAGAAATGAAGAGGAAAGCCGAGCAAGGCAAAGCAAAGCCCTGCTAGGGAAAAGAATGCGGCATAATGAAAAGAAATGACAAGCAGGGCCAGGCAAAGCAAAGCGCGGCCAGGAAAACCAAAGCCAAAAGGTCCAAAAATAAAACAAAGCAATAAAATGAATATGTATCTATATTAACAAAAAAAAAAAAAAAAAAAGAAGAAGAAGAAAAAAAGAAACAACAACAACAACAAAAAAAAAGCAAAGCAATCTGAGGCAAAGCAATCTGAGGCAAAGGAAAGCAAAGCAGGGGCGAGAACAGCAGAGGAACGCAGAGAAGGAAAAGCAAAACTGTGCCCGGAAGAGCAGAGCAAAGCAAAGCAAAGCAAGGAGAAACAAAGAGAAGCGAAGCAAATGCAAGGAGCTGGCGGCCAGCCCTCCTGCCGGTTCCCGGCGTCTGCGGGGCAAAGACCGCAGGGCCCTCATGCCGGGTACGGTCGGCAATGCAAAGGGAAGAAATGCGAGACGAAGGAAAGCCTCGGAAGGAAAAGAAAGCCTTATCAGGAAAAGCAGAGTCAAGCAGGGTCAGGAAAAGCAACGCGTAGCAGTGGCAGGAGAAGCATATCGAAGCAAAACAGTGCTGTGAAAACGAAACGTGTAGTTGCTTAGCGTGGTGCAAAGTCGCTCCCCCCCAGCCCAACCCGCCCCAGGCGAATAGGGGCCGGTAGCCGGGCTACGGGGAGGCGGGTGTTCGAGAAGGCGAGCTCGCGGCCGCGGCCCCCGGTTGCCTCGGGCCGCCCGTCGCTCTGACGTCAGAGGCAAACGCCTGGCCGAGAACGGCGTCCGGGTCTACCCGGAAGCCGAAGGACGCATGCGCGCGCATGTCCAAAGGCGTCCGTCGGTCGGTCGGTCGGTCAAGCGATTCCCGAGTGGGTCCGCCCAGGCGAAAAGCACCGAAAAGTGCCGGAAAGGTGCGAAAAGGCCCGAAAAGGTCCGAAAAGGGCCGGAACGGCCTGTACGAAAAGCGAAGGAAGGCAGACCGACCGACGGCGTTCGGTCCCGGCCGGCGGGTCTGCCGGTGTCCTCCTGCGGTTGCCGGGTGTACCGCGTCCTCCTGTGGCCGCCTAGTCTCCCCGTGTCCTCCTGCGGCCGCCGGGTCTATGCGGTCGCCGTGTTTGCATAGCCCGTGGCGACCTGTAGGGGTCGCTGCAGCGGGGCCGGCCGCGAGAACGGCGTCGGGGTCTGCCCGGCACCGAGGGACGCGCGCGCGCACGTCCAAAGGCATCCGTCTGTCGGTCGGTCGCGCGGTTCCCGAGTGGGTCCGTCCACGCGAAAAGCACCGAATAGCGCCGGAAAGGTGCGAAAAGGCCCGAAAAGGGCCGAAAAGGGCCGGAACGGCCCGTACGAAAAGCGAAGGAAGGCAGACCGACCGACGGCGTTCGGTCCCGGCCGGCGGGTCTGCCGGTGTCCTCCTGCGGTCGCCGGGTGTGCCGCGTCCTCCTGTGGCCGCCTAGTCTCCCCGTGTTCTCCTGCGGCCGCCAGGTCTACCGAGTCCCCCCGCGCCCCCTCGCGGCCGCCTGACGTACCCGTGTCCTCCCGCGGCCGCCAGGTCTACCCGGCCGCGGTCGCCATGTTTGCGTAGCCCGTGGCGACCTGTAGGGGTCGCTGCAGCGGGGCCGGCCGCGAGAACGGCGTCGGGGTCTGCCCGGCACCGACGGGCGCGCGCGCGCGCGCGCGAGTCCGAAGGCATCCGTCTGTCGGTCGGTCGCGCGGTTCCCGAGTGGGTCCGTCCACGCGAAAAGCATCGAAAAGCGCCGGAAAGGTCCGAAAAGGCCCGAAAAGGTCCGAAAAGGGCCGGAACGGCCCGTGCGAAAAGCGAAGGAAGGCAGACCGACGGCGTTCGGTCCCGGCCGGCGGGTCTCCCCGTGTCCTCCCGCGGTCGGGAGGTGTACCGTGTCCCCCTGTGGCCGCCTGGTCTACCCGTGTCCTACCGAGGGCGCCCCGTCTGCCCGCCTGGAGGAGGTCGCTGACTGTCGGGCTGTGGGAACGGCGGCCACGTCTACCCTGACTCGGACGGGACTTGGCGGCGTGCCGTGGGGCTAGCGGTAGATGAGTAGGTCGTGAGACGGCTCGGAAGGTGTCGTAGGCGTCGCTGTTTCTTTCTGCCTCCAGTTACGTCGAGGTAAAAGTCGGTTGCTCTCGGGTGCCTCGCTGCGGGACTCTTGAAAAGGTCTTGGAGCTTTTCGGGGGCGGTGACTTTTGTGTCCGTCTATAGGAGAGAGCGGGGACTCTGCTCCTGAAGCGGTGCTGAGCGAGCACTTGCGGCTGGGGGAGCCGGCGCACGAAAAGGGGTCGCGCGGCGTCGGTGGCGGCGTGGGCTCGGGGGTCGGTTCTGTCGACTGGTCAACCTTAGCTGCCTGCCGACTCCCTCCCCCCCCCCCGCCCCGCCGGGGAGCGAGAAGCGGTCTCGCGCGCGCGAGTCGCTGGGAAAAGAAAGAGCTGTGGAGAAAAGCGGCGGGTGGTCCGCCGGCGCCCGAACGCTGAGCGTCCGGGGGCGTCCCCGGCGGCTTTCACCGGTCCCGGAAGCTCGGAAGGCGAAGGGGGGACCGGGCGGCGCGGATTGGCACGGCCGAGGCGGCGGCGCCTCCGCTTGCCGACGATGCACCTCACCTCACCCGCACGCAGCGCCCGCCGAGGCGTTCCCCGGGCACGTCGGAGAGGCTCCCCGGCGGGTCGGCTCTTGCCAGGGCCGATGTTGAGGTCGGCGCGAGCACCTCTCGCGGACGTTGCTCCCGCACACCCGCCCGCACGCGACGCTGTTGGCTGTTTTTCTTGCGATCGATGAGGCCGTTCGGGTCGCGTCGGAGAGGGCCCCCGGCGGGCCGGCTCTTCCGCGCTCCCCTGTCCCGGGGGAGCCGCGGCGGCGTCCGGTGTTCGGGCACGGGCGGCCTCCTCTCCGGCTCGCTTCCCGTCGCAGGTGAGGCGCTGCCTCGCTCGGGGCGAGAGCGGCGGCGGCGGCGGCGTTTAGGGCGCGTGCCCCGCTCGCTCGCGGGCCGTCGTTCTCGGCGCCGAACGAAGGGGCTTTTCCGGCCGAAGCCGGCTGTGTGACGGCCGAGCGGCCCCGCGAGCCGCAGGGGTCCGTGAGCGTTGCGCGAGGCGCTGGTGCCGGCGTCGGTCCGGGGCCCGGCGGGTGCCGGCCGCGAGCAGCAAGCCGGCGGGGGTGGCGAGCGATGCGGAAAGCGCGAGGGGAGAGCAAGAAAGCGAGAGAGCCGCGCGGCGCGTCCCCGCCTCCGGGCTGTGGAACGGCGAGCGTGGGGGGGC